>NW_027467728.1:1142638-1145138 GCF_046742065.1 Oratosquilla oratoria
CTAGAGAAGAGGAAGCTAAAGCGAAACAAGTAGCTAAAGAGGAGGAAACTAAACTGAAACAAATGCAAATTGAGGCAGAATTTAGAGCTAGAGAAGAGGAAGCTAAAGCGAAACGAGTAGCTAAAGAGGAGGAAACTAAACTAAAACAAATGCAAATTGAGGCAGAATTTAGAGCTAGAGAAGAAGCTAAAGTGAAACAAATAGAAAGAGAGAACGAAACTAAAGTCAAATTGGCAGAGTTAGAATTAAAGAAGGCAGAAGTAGAAGCTAGGATTGTTGATAGACGACCCGTAGTTCAGGAAGGTCATATAGATATTTCCAAGTATGTAAAACTTTTACCCATATTTTCAGAAGGAGAGCCAGAAATTTTCTTTCTTCAGTGGGAAAAATTGGCGCAACAGTTACAAATCCCTAAAGAAAATTGGCCATTAATCATTCAAACGCAATTTAAGGGTGAGGCTCAGCAAATTTATACTTCTCTTTCAGAAGCAGAAAGCGAGTATGATAATATGAAAGCTTGTATTTTAAAAGCTTATGAACTAATACCAGAGGCCTATAGACAGAAATTCCGTAATTATAGGAAGACACCTCAGTTAACATACGTAGAATATGCGGCTCAACAAGAGAGGTTATTCAATAGGTGGTGTTTGGCTAGTGAAACGGACACCTTAGATAGACTTAAACAGTTGATTTTATTGGAGCAGTTTAAGAATACCTTAGAGACAGATCTAGGATTTTTATAGATGATCATGTTCCCGAAACTTTAACTAAAGCTGCTGTATTGGCTGATGAGTTCACACTAAATCATAAACCTAAGTCAAGACAAATGGAATCCCAAAAGTCAAAGTCATATATTCCAGATTCAACAAAATACTCTGATCCTTGGTCCCCAAAGAAACACTTTGAAAATCAGTCTAGCCCATCACATTTCAGTTACAGGTCTGATTTCAATCAATATCCTCCAAACCAACCTTGGCAAAGAATGGAAAGGTTTAAGACTAATTCCCCTGTAACTTGTTCATATTGTAAACAGGTTGGCCATCACATTTCTAATTGCAGAAAGAGACTGACACCCTCATTCTCCAATAAGACACCAACTCTTGTAAGTAATATAAAATCAGATGATTCAAAATCCTCTATTCAGGATAAACTAACCAAAGAAGCCGGTATTGTCAAGTAATGTAGAACCCCCCTCATCAAATCATGATCCTTGTTTCAAACCATTTGTATCTTCAGGAACTATATCTCATAGTAGTAGTTCACAACAATATCCTATTTCCATACTCCGAGACACAGGAGCAAAGCAAAGTCTGATTTTAAATTCTGTCTTGCAGAATCTGGGTGAGTCATATACAGGTTATGATATATTGATAGAAGGAGTTGGAGGAATTGTAAAATGTCCATTACATAATGTTTTCTTGCGGTCTGATTTAACAACCGGAATGGTTAAAGTAGCAGTAGTAGACTCTCTTCCCATAGTAGGAATATCCTTATTGTTGGCCAATGACATCGCTGGAAGCAAAGTCATTTCTCCCTTAATAACAAATAACCCTAAGACCTCAGTAGAACCTTCAGATAACTTACAGTTGTTTCCCGCTTGTGCTGTAACCAGATCTCAGTACAAGAAATCTGAAGAGGAGACCTATAATTTAGTATCCCTATTCTCCCAAACTGACCCATCTTCTTCTTCACCAGTTTCTCTATCTAGAGCAGAATTAATCAAAGAACAGAAGTCAGATCATTCTCTTAAAAATTTGTACGAGATTGTTTCATCTCCAGAAGAAGTTGAAAATATGTCACGAGGTTTCTATATAGAAAACGGAGTCCTAATGCGAAAATGGAGAGCATCCACCGCAACCGCTGACCAGCCATGGCAAGTAAGGAATCAAATAGTCCTCCCTCTTGGTTTCAGGAATAATGTTCTAAGATTGGCTCATGATACTCCCTTAGCAGGTCACTTAGGGGTAAGAAAGACCTTGTTCAACATAACCCAACATTTCTATTGGCCCACGGTTGTCAAAGATGTTGCCCAATATTGTAAAACATGTCATACATGTCAACTTGTAGGTAAGCCCAACCAGAAAATTGTAGAAGCTCCACTCCATCCCATTCCTGTAATGGAAGAGCCATTTAAAAAAGTTCTTATTGACTGTGTAGGACCTTTACCTCCTTCAAGTAAAGGAAATCAGTACATTCTCACAATCATGTGTATGAGCACTCGTTTTCCAGAAGCCATTCCTTTGAAAAATATTAAAGCTCAAAACATAATCAGAGAAATGTTGAAATATTTCACTATGGTAGGATTTCCTAAGAACATTCAAAGTGATCAAGGAAGTAATTTTCTTTCCAACAAGTTTAAAGAAACTCTTGTAACACTAGGTATAAATCATGTAACTTCCTCCGCCTATCATCCTCAATCACAAGGAGCTCTAGAACGCTTTCACCAAACGCTCAAGACAATGTTAAGAATCTTCTGTGCTGAGAACACTCGAAATTGGGA
>NW_027467729.1:0-7500 GCF_046742065.1 Oratosquilla oratoria
TACTTAATGCAGACAACTGTTCAATTATGAATATTAGTGAAGATTGACAAAGTCTATTGAAATTTCTCATAATTCAGTCTTTAAAATGAATATATTCACAGATGACTTGTCACAGTTTTAAGAACAATGAGAAATTACATTTATATACAATATATATTATATTAGACATTATTATTAAGTGGTAAATGTCATTTTTTATAATTATAATTAATATATTTAAAATATAGTTATTTATGTATATCATTTGAATATTTTTTTTGTTTTGTTTTTGTTTTAATTTTCATTTTTTTTTTCATCAAATATTTTATTATTTGTAATTTGAACAAATTCTTATATAAGAAACGACCAGATACATAGATATAAACATATTATATTTAGGGTTTTATTTTAAATTTTTTTTTTGGAATTTGAGAAGATTTTTATTATAAATAATAAGGACGGGAAAAAAAAAAAAAAGTTTTTATTTTTTTTTTTTTAAAATAAACAAATTTTAAATGAATCACCAAATAGATTAAGATTAAGAGATTGAAAAATATAAAAAAGGTATGGACAGATTAAATGGAATTTGGTGAAAAAACTTTTTAAGAATTTTGGTTGTCAAATAGAAGATTGTATTTTATGGAGGAAATATTGTTTTTAGGATTGATTATATTTTTTAGGATGTTATTTTTTATAATTGTTTTTTATTGTTTTGTTTTTTGTTTTTTAATAGAAAAATACTGACGATTTGTGATTACATATGTATATAATTTTGATATAAAAATATAGACTGTTGTACGAACTTTGGAAAGAGAACCAAGGAAATATGTGATAAAAAACTAAAGATTATTAAAATATGAATTACAAATAAATATATCTGGAATGAGCATTAAGGGAGAGTAACTGGAGGAAGTGGATAGTTTTAGATACTTGGGTGCAAGTGTAGCAGGAAAAGGTGGAGTGAAGGTGGAGGTAGAATGTAGATTGAGAGAAGCGAGTAAATGCCTTGGTGGTTTAAAGAGTGTAATGAGAAATAGACATTTGGGAATGGATGCGAAGAGGAGACTGTATGAAGGAGTGATTGTGCCAACAGCACTGTATGGGGCAGAAACGTGGAACATAAGAGAAGAAGAGAGAAGGAGTTTGAATGTGTTTGAGATGAGTGTCTGAGAAGTATGGTGGGGGTTACTAGGCTAGATAGAGTGAGAAATGAGGAGGTGAGGAGGAGAACAGGGGTGAAAAAGGATTTGGGAGATAGGGTTGATGAAAGAATATTAGGATGGTTTGGACACATGGAAAGAATGAGTGAAGAAAGACTAGTAAAAGAGGTATGGAAGGCAGATGTGGAGGGAGTGAACATGAGGGGACGTCCTAGGATGAGGTGGATGGATGGGGTGAAGGGGGCTTTGGGGAAGAGGGGAATGTCTGTTGAGGAAGGAAGGGAGAGGACGGAAGACAGAGGTGAGTAAATTTTGATGCAGCCCGAAGGGATTTCTCCCCGTCCTCGCCCTATATGCAAAGGGGGACGGAGAGGGGGGGTCGCCGATTAAATGAAGCGGCCTTGCTGTGGATGTACTGTGTCTTGCGACACTGCTTCTGACCCAGGGCGGTGGGCAGGGTGCAGGGATGACCCGTCATCCAGGAGGCGCTCAGATGAGAGGAAGGGTGGGAGGGGTGTGGAGTGTATTTAGGGATGAAATGGGTGGGAGTGTTTTTATGCCTTTCCCTATTTGGCTACCTCCCTTGGAAGGGGGAAAAAGCCTTGGTATATGTATGTATGTATGTATGACAAGGAGTCGAATACACAGAGGAAATAGAAAGGGCAGAAATTATGAATAAGCACCTTAAATCGGTGTTTACAAGGGAGAACATACAACCTAGAGATATCAAATGGAAGGAGAGAGTTCCCCCTATGAAAGAGATAGAAGTATCAAGAAATGAAATAATGAAACACTTGAGTAGTCTCAAAGTCAGAAAATCACATGGACCGGATGAAATGGCAAACTGAATTTTGAAAGAATGTAGGAATGAACTAACAGACAAAAAACATAGCCTAATAAACAGTTCATTGAAAGAGGGAAAAGTTCCAGAAGATTGGAAAAGAGCAAATATAGTACCTATATATAAAGGGGGAAACAAGGAAGACCCTACTAACTACAGACCGGTCTCCCTTACAAGTGTGATAGCTAAAATCTGTGAAAGAATTATGAAAACTACATGGGTAAAGTATTTGGAAAAAAAAACAATGTACTAAATCCAAGACAATTTGGATTTAGATAAGGATGATCATGCATCCCAAACTTAATGTGTTTCTATTCAAGGCTAATAGATGTAATACAAGAAAGAGATGGATGAGCTGATTGTGCATTTCTAGACCTGAAAAAAGCTTTTGATAAGGTTCCACATAAGAAGTTGCTTAAGAAATTAGAAACTGAAGGAGGAATACAGGACAAACTACTGAAGTGGATGGAAGACTTCTTGCATGAAAGAAAAATGAGAGTGGTGATAAGAGACAAACACTCTAATTGGGATGAAGTGGTAAGTGGTGTTCCACAAGGAACAGTTTTGGCCCCAATAATGTTTGCTTTATATATTAATGATATGGATGAAGGAATTGAAAGTTATATGAGCTTCTTTGCAGATGATGCAAAATTGTTGAAAAAAGTGAACACTGAAGAAGATTGTGAGTCACTACAGAGTGATCTCAACAAAGTATGGGAATGGAGTAGGAAGTGGGAGATGGAATTCATTATCAAGAAGTGTAGTATAATGGAATTTGGAGGAAGCAAAAAAAGAATAGTGGGATCATATAAATTGGGAGAAGAAATAAAAAAAAGTAGAAAATGAGAAGGACCTGGGAGTCATTATTGTGAATAATATGTCCCCTGAGAAGCATATAAACAAGATTTTTGGGGAAACTTATAATTTGATAAGAACAATCAAAGTGGATTTTACATACCTGGATGAAGAAATGGTGAAGAAAATACTAGTTACTTTGATAAGACCAAGATTGGAATATGGAGCGACGATGTGTTCACCAAGTACAAAAAAATGCATAACAAAACTTGAAAGAATACAATGAGCAATTACAAAACTAGCACCAGCACTCTCAGAAATATCATATGAAGAGAGACTCACAAAACTTGAACTACAGACATTAGAACAAAGAAGAGAGGAGACTTGATAACTATATATAGAATCATGAAAGACAGAAACTATTGATAGAGTAATAAAATGGGATAGTAGAAATACAAGAGGACATGGAAAGAAAATCAAGAAAGACAGTTATAGAAGGGACCTGAAAAAGAACAGCTTTCCCCACAGACTTGGGGAAAAAGTGGTGTGTGCAAAAAGAATTCATGAATTTAAAAACAGTTTAGATAAAATGAGATATGAAGATGGGACACCATGAGCATAGCTCCCCCTCCCATAAAATACAACAAGGTAAATACATCGGTTGAAGTGACATCGAAGTTTGGAACTCCAAGAAAACTTCAAGATTCATCAATCTCATTAAGGGAGTACCTTTGTTGTATTAATAGGGAAGGGGAAAGCTCGTAGTGTAGTGGGAAGGTGAAGAAAAAGGAGAAAGGGAGGGATTACTGAGGGAAATGGAGGGAAATGAGGAAGGTGACGAACGGGTTCCCCCAGACGTCAGGAGAAATGTCAACAAAAGAGCTGCAGACAACGCAGGTAAAGTCGAAAATTTCAGTAAACGCATTAATTTTAGAAATACTGATAAGAACAGCACAATAGAAATTGGAGATAACAATTTCCATGGATTTAATGATGGGGGATGCCAACCTCCTACTATTAGCAAGTCTAGAGGAAAAACTAGGGAACATGACCAAACATTGGGAGGCTAGGTTCAGCTAAACTAACTTCCACAGTTTACAGAAAGAGTTGATAAATTGGAAGAACTAAAAAAGGAGAACCAAAACCTAAATAAAGAAATAGAAGAATTAAAAAGACAGTTAAAAGAAGTAAAAGATGAGAATGAGGAATTAAAGAAGAATAAAGAGAATAAAGAGTCCATAGCAAACGAAGCACATGGTTGGAGAAAAGTCCAAGAAACTAACAAAGTTGTATTTACAGATATAGTGAAACAACAGTTGAAAGAACAATCTAAGGACACAATTATTAAAGTGATGAGAGAAGAGAAGAATATAGTAAGAGACTTAGTGGACAAAAAGAAATGTATATTTATATTAGGGGTGGAAGAGAAGTATAATCTAAATAGGACCACGAGAGTAAACAAGGAAAAGGTAAACAATATATTAGAAATAGTTCAAGAGGATGGACAAGAAACAGGGAAAGAAATTGAAGAAATATATAGACTATGGAAATATAATTCAGATAAGACCAGACCAATTAAGATCAAATTCAAGTCACAAACAACTGAGAATATCTTAGCAAAAACAGGGAAACTAGCAGACAGTGAACAATATAAACAGGTATGGATAGAAAGAGAAATGAATAAAGAGGAAAGAGAGGATGAGAAATCAAAAAGACTAGAAGCTATGGAAAAAACGAGAAAAGAACAGTCAGAAAAAGAGAAAATCTATTGGAGAGTAGTGAATATGAAAGTGAGGAAATGGTTCATAGCAGAGAAAAATGGAAGGGAAACAGAAAACACAATGAAAGTAGCAGAAAATTAAAAGTGTCTTATACAAATATAGATAGCTTAATAACAGGCTTGAACGAACTGAATGATTACCTGAAGGAAAAAGAAACGGACATAATGGGAACTGTAGAGACAAAATTGAAAGGTCCACTACCACCTAACAGCATAGGACATGGTGCACATAATTATATATTGGATTAGAAACAGAGGTAAGACAAGGGGGTGGAGTTATGTTCCTAAGAAAGATATAAATGTGAGGAATGTCACATATGGAAAGAGTAGAGTAGAGATGATTATGATGGAAGTGGAGGACAGGGATGGAAAGAGCTGGAAGTTTGTAGTAAATTATGTGCCTCCTAAAACAGCTTCGTGGGAAGAGAAAGAACACAAAAGTATGTTAGGAGACAAGAGCATAATACTAAACAAGATAATGGAAGATAGAGGAAGAACAGTTATAATGGGTGAATTTAATTGTAAAGAAATCTGCTGAGAAGAGATGACCGTAAAGGGTGGAGATGACCTATGGGGAAATGTAGTACTTGATATGATTATAGAACATACAATGATGCAATGGATTCAAGAGAATACTAGGTATAGAAATGAGGAAGAACTATCTACACTGGACCTAATCATCACATCAGAACCTGAAATAGTGGAAAAGATCAAATATAAGACACCAATAAGTAAAAGTGACCACATATTGGTTGAACTGGAGCTAAATGAGGAAAAATACATGAAAAAAATGGACAATATAGAAAGGGAAGATTGATGTATGAAAAAACAAATTTTGATAAATTAAGAGAATTCTTTAAAAAAGCAGACTGGGAAAGAATACACAAGGAGGAAACAACAGTAGAACAGAAATGGAATATTTTGACAAAAATTTATATAAAAAAAAAAAAAAAAAAGGAGTGGAAAAGTATGTCCTAAGACAAAAGCAAGAAAAAGAATATGTAAAGTGCTGGTACAACAAAAGTTGTAGGAAATTAAAAGACAAAAGAGATAAAGCTTGGATAAAATAGAAAAGAGAAAAAAAGACCTGAAAATGGAAAATATATACTAGTTTTGAAATGAATATGTACAAGTGCAGAGAAGAAGAGAGAAAATATGAAAAAGATGTCATAGGAAAATGTAAAGATCAACCAAAACTATTTTGCAGATATGTAAACAACAAACTGGAAAACAAACAAGATTTAGAGACTACAGCAAGGAGGAGTCGAATACACAGAGGAAATAGAAATGGCGGAAATTATGAACAAGCATTTTAAATCAGTGTTTACAAGGGAGAACATGCAACCAAGAGATACAGAATGGGAGGAGAAAGTCCCCCCCTATGAAAGAGATAGAAGTATCAAGGAATAAAATAATGAAACACTTGAGTAACCTCGATGTCAGAAAATTGCATGAACTAGATGAAATAGCAAACTGGATTTTGAGAGAATACAGGAATGAACTAACAGACAAAATACATAGCCTAATAAACAGTTCATTGAAAGAAGGAAAAGTTCCAGAAGATTGGAAAAGAGCAAGTATAGTACCAATATATAAAGGGGGAAACAAAGAAAACCTTACTAACTATAGACCAGTCTCTCTAACAAGTACGATAGCAAAAATTTGTGTAAGAAATTATCAAAACTAGATGGGTAAGGCATTTGGAAAAAAACAATGTATTAAATCCAAGGCAATTTAGATTCAGACAAGGATGATCATGCATCACAAACTTAATGTTTCTATTCAAGGCTAATAGATGTAATACAAGATAGAGATGGATGGGCTAATTGTGCATTTCTAGACCTAAAAAAAGCTTTTGATAAGGTGCCACATAAGAAGTTGCTTAAGAAATTAGAAACTGCAGGAGGAATACAGGACAAACTGCTGAAGTGGATGGAAGACTTCTTGCATGAAAAAAAAAAATGAGAGTAGTGATAAGAGACAAACACTGTAATTGGGATGAAGTGATAAGTGGTGTTCCACAAGGAACAGTTCTGGCCCCAATAATGTTTGCTATATACACTCAAACCTCATTTATCCGGCCTTCACATATCCGGATTTCGGTTTATCTGGATGTTTTGAAGCAGCTGGGCAGCTAAATATCATTTTCGAAAATAATATTTAGCTGCCCGAAAAACCACCACGTACACGAGGTGAACGATACCGAGTTACAGTAATTTGAAATGTAAACACCAGATGGCGCGCGGCGAGGTATATAAACAATGCTAGTCGCGGGGTGAAGGCCATACAACACCTATTTACAGTACACTACTATACAGTACTACGAATACACCTGTGTCATCATGCCTAGTACATACATACATATACCAAGGCTTTTTCCCCCTTCCAAGGGAGGTAGCCACAAAGGAAAGGCATAAAAACACTCCCACCCATTTCATCCCTAAATACACTCCACACCCCTCCCACCCTTCCTCTCATCTGAGCACCTCCTGGATGACGGGTCATCCCTGAACCCTGCCCACCGCCCTGGGTCAGAAGCAGTGTCGCAAGACACAGTACATCCACAGCAAGGCCGCTTCATTTAATCGGCGCCCCCCCTCTCCGTCCCCCTTTGCATATAAGGAGAGGACGGGGAGAAAATCCCTTCGGGCTGCGTCAAAATTTACTCACACATACTACCCCACACCCCACCGCCCATTCCACCTCACGCAGTCACAACATCATCCATATACAACCATTCTCCACTCACCTCTGTCTAACAGTGCGGCAAAAATTGGACTTAATCAAGAAACTTGAGGAAGGAGCAAGTGTAAGAAATGTGTGTGATGAATTTGGAGTGGCCAAACAAACAGTGTCGGATATTAGAAAATCCAAGGCAAAATTACTGAATTACTGTTCTTAGTTTTGTGTGGACGTATCAGTGGCAAAAAGTGGTAAAGGAGTGC
>NW_027467729.1:12500-145000 GCF_046742065.1 Oratosquilla oratoria
TCTTGAAATCATGTGTATATATATATATATATATATAATATATATATATATAATATATATATATATATATATACATTCATATACCAAAGGCTTTTTCCCCCTTACATGGTTTTTTTTTTTCTTTTAGCCAAAAAGAAAAAGCCATAGAAATCACTCCCACACATTTCATTTCCCATATATTCCACTCCCCTCCACCCTCCTCCCTCCCTCCTATCTTGGCACCTCCTGGATGACGGGTCATCCCTGCATCCTGTCCACTGCCCTGGGTCAGAAGCAGTGTCACAAGACACAGCACATCCACAGCAAGGGCGCGTCTATTTCTCATTACACTTTTTAATCCCCCAAGGCATTTACTTGCTTCTCTCTATCTACATTCTACCTCCACATATACTCCTCCCTTTCCTACCACATTCCCACCCAAGTATCTAAACAGGATGGGGATAGGACTAGGCATCCTACTCCTTCATACAATCTCCTCTTAGCATCCATTCCCAAATGTCTATTTCTCATTACACTTTTTAATCCCCCAAGGCATTTACTTGCTTCTCTCAATCTACATTCTACCTCCACCTCCACTCCTCCCTTTCCTGTCACATTTGCACCCAAGTATCTAAAACTATCCACTTCCTCCAGTTGCTCTCCCTTAATACTCACTTTCAATCTGCTGTCACTTTCATCCCTTGTACATCTCATCGGAGCTGTCAAGAGTTTTTATGATAGTAGAGCTTGTGTCAGGATTAGAAATGGAGAGAGTGAGTGGTTTGAGGTAAAGGTGGGACTTCGTCAAGGATGCGTTATGTCACCCTGGTTATTCAACTTATACATGGATGGGGTAGTGCGAGAGGTAAATGCAAGGGTAGTGGGTCAGGGATTGGAGATGGTTAAAGAAAATGGAGAAAAGTGGGAGGTGAGCCAGCTTTTGTTTGCGGACAACACAGCGCTTGTGGCAGGATCGGAGGAGGGATTGAGGAAATTGGTGACAGAGTTTGGGAGAGTGTGTGATAGAAGAAAGCTGAAGATAAATGTGGGTAAAAGTAAGGTGATGAGATGTACAAGGGGTGAAAGTGGCAGTAATCTGGAAGTGAGCATTAAGGGAGAGCAACTGGAGGAAGTGGATAGTTTTAGATACTTGGGTGCAAATGTGGCAGGAAAAGGTGGAGTGAAGGTGGAGGTAGAATGTAGATTGAGAGAAGCGAGTAAATACCTTGGGGGATTAAAAAGTGTAATGAGGAATAGACATTTGGGAATGGATGCTAAGAGGAGACTGTATGAAGGAGTGATTGTGCCAACAGCACTGTATGGAGCAGAAACATGGAACATAAGAGAGGAAGAGAGAAGGAGCTTGAATGTGTTTGAGATGAAGTGTCTGAGAAGTATGATGGGGGTTACTAGGCTGGATAGAGTGAGAAATGAGGAGGTGAGGAGGAGAATAGGGGTGGAAAGGGAGTTGGGAGATAGGGTTGATGAAAGAGTATTAGGATGGTTTGGACACATGGAAAGAATGAGTGAAGAAAGACTAGTAAAAGAGGTATGGAAGGCAGATGTGGAGGGAGTGAACATTAGGGGACGTCCTAGGATGAGATGGATGGATTGGGTGAAGGGGGGTTTTGGGGAAGAGGGGAATGTCTGTTGAGGAAGGACGGGAGAGGACAGAAGACAGGGGTGAATGGAGAATGGTTGTATATGGAAGATGTTGTGATGCATGAGGTGGAATGGACGGGGGGATGGGGGGTGAGGTAGTGTGTGTGAGCAGAATTTTGACGCAGCCCGAAGGGATTTCTCCCCGTCCTCTCCTTTATATGGGGGGATGGAGAGGGGGGGGTCGCCGATTTAATGAAGCGGCCTTGCTGTGGATGTGCTGTGTCTTGCGACACTGCTTCTGACCCAGGGCAGTGGACAAGGTGCAGGGATGACCCGTCATCTTGGAGGTGCTAAGATGGGAGGGAGGGTGGAGAGTGTTTTCAGGGATGAAATGGGTGGGAATGATTTTATGCCTTTTCCTTTTTGGCTACCTCCCTAGTAAGGGGGAAAAAGCCTTGGTGTATGTATGTATGTACATCTCATCACCTTACTTTTACCCACATTTATCTTCAACTTCCTTTTTTCACACACACTCCCATACTCTGTCACTAACTTCCTTCTTTCACTCACTCTCCCAAAATCTGTCACTAACTTCCTCAATCCCTCCTCTGGTCCTGCTACAAGCGCAGTGTAATCCACAAACAATAGCTGGCTCACCTGCCACTTTTCTACATTTTCTTTAACGATCTCCAATCCCTGACCCACTACCCTTGCATTTACCTCTTGCACCACCCCATCCATGTATACGTTGAACAGCCAGGACAACATAACACATCCTTGATGAAGTCCCACCTTTACCTCAAACCACTCACTCTCTCCATTTCTAATCCTGACACATACTCTACTACTCTCGTAAAAATTCTTGACAGCTCCTAAAAATTTCCTCCTATCCCATATATCTGCAATACCTCCCACAGTGCCTTCCTATCTACCCTGTCATAAGCCTTTTCCAGATCCATAAAAGCCCAAAATACATCTTTACCTTTTCCTATAGCTTTCTCACATATCAGTCTTACCACAAATATCTGATCTACACAACCTCTACCTGTCCTAAATCCACACTGTTCTTCACCAATTATTCCCTCTGTTCTTCTCCTAATTCTCTCAATCAAGATCCTCCTATAAGCCTTCCCAATTACACTCAACAAGCTAATCCCTCTGAAACTACTACATTCACACTTGTCCCCTTTTCCCTTGTAAAGTGGAACTATAAAGGCACTCCTCCAGTCCTCTGGCACTCTACCCTCTCTCCAACAAACATTAATTAACCTCACCAGCCAGTCCACCATAACTGTACCCCTTTCTTTTAGACATTCTGCATGGCATCCATCCAGACCAGGTGCCTTACCTGCTCTCATTATCTTAACAACTGCCTTCACTTCATCCTTCCTTATTTCTCCTCCATTTTCCTCACTCATCACAGTCATTTTCTTAGCACTTCCCACTGCAACTATCTTTCCCTCCCTATCCTCCTTCACATTTAGCAACTCCCTAAAATACTCTGCCCATCTTCCTCTTACTGCCTTCTCTTCCATTATCATCTCACTATCTGCACCTTTTACCTTTTCTTCTCTACTTGATTTGCCTCCTTTTCCTCTCTTAATTTCTTTCCAAAACATCTTTTTATTACTTTCAAATTTTTCTGTCATACTCTTACCCCATTTAACATCTGCTCTCCTCTTTGCCTCATTTACCTTGTGCTTTACTTCTCTTCTCTTTTCTTTGTACCTCTCATGTGAAAGCTCGTTTCTTTTCTTCTACAACATTCTTCGTTTCCTCATCCCACCACTCACTACCCTTCCTTCTATTTCCTCCTGTCCTTCTTGTTCCACACACCATCTTTGCACACTTTGTGACTCCCTCCTTAAACCATCCCCATTCCTCCTCCACTCCTAGTTCTACTCTATTCTTCACTCCCTCCCACTCCTCTCTCAGCTTCTTGTACTCCTTCTCCTTCTCATTTCAAGAGTTCAGTCTAAGCACCTCCCTACCTTTTGTCCTTTTCCTCTTTCTCCATATATCCTCCACTCTCAACTTACCTTCCACCAAAAAATTATCTGATATTCCCCCACTCTCTCCCCTTAGAATATGTACATCCTTAACTCTTCCTAGGTAAACACAACTAAGTAAATACACCATCTCCTCTTAGTATCCATGCCCAAATGTCTATTTCTCATTACATTTTTTAATCCCCCAAGGCATTTACTTGCTTTTCTACATTCTACCTCCACCTCTACTCCTCCCTTTCCTGCCCCATTCGCACACAAGTATCTAAACAGGATGGGGATAGGACTAGGCATCCTACTCTCTGTAGCTCCAAAGGGAACATTCCTAAAAATAAGCAAATGCATAAATCTATGTATATACTCCCTTTGCATCCACTCACTCACTATGGTTGATATAGGCTGGTTGTACAAAAATGTGCCAAAGCTTACTCCTGAGAACAAACACACTTTCTCTAGTACATTTAGAGGTATGTATTGAGGAAAGAAGTAAATTTCTGACCCTCATGATCTTATATAAGTGAACACACTGGTCACTTTGAATCTGTTATGATTGGGCTATTTATATATGTTTTGTTATCCATGTACACATGTATCTTATGTTCTAACACACAAGAAGTAAAATCAGCCCACCCACTGCAAAAATAATGACAATAACTAAGCCCACAAACACCTAAACCCTTTTTCTTCTACTAAAATTCATGCCATTTCTGACTTTCTCTCACACTACATATACTTCTTTCAATTTACCTTTCACTAACATTTTCTATATCTGCTTATTCCTACTATGAATCTCCAACTCCCCCATTTTGTTAGCAAATTGATTCTATGTCAGTCCCCTCCTCCTTCCCTTTCCACAACAAATACTTAGCCTACACAGAGCTATGGAGAAGTACATACATACATACATATACCAAGGCTTTTTCCCCCTTACTAGGGAGGTAGCCAAAAAGGAAAAGGCATAAAATCATTCCCACCCATTCTATCCCTGAATACACTCTACACCCCTCCACCCTCCCTCTCATCTTAGCACCTCCTGGATGATGGGTCATCCCTGCACCTTGTCCACTGCCCTGGGTCAGAAGCAGTGTCGCAAGACACAGCTCATCCACAGCAAGGCCGCTTCATTAAATCGGCGACCCCCCCTCTCCGTCCCCCCATGCATAAAAGGAGAAGACAGGGAGAAATCCCTTTGGGCTGTGTCAAAAATTGCTCACACATACTACCTCACTCCCCATCCCCCACCCATTCCACCTCATGCATCACAACATCTTCCATATACAACCATTCTCCATTCACCCCTGTCTTCTGTCCTCTCCCGTCCTTCCTCAACAGACATTCCCCTCTTCTCCAAAGCCCCCCTTCACCCCATCCATCCACCTCATCCTAGGACGTCCCTTCATGTTCACTCCCTCCACATCTGCCTTCCATACCTCTTTTACTAGTCTTTCTTCACTCATTCTTTCCATGTGTCCAAACCATCCTAATACTCTTTCATCAACCCTATCTCCCAACTCCCTTTCCACCCCTATTCTCCTCCTCACCTCCTCATTTCTCACTCTATCCAGCCTAGTAACCCCCATCATACTTCTCAGACACTTCATCTCAAACACATTCAAACTCCTTCTCTCTTATGTTCCATGTTTCTGCCCCATACAGTGCTGTTGGCACAATCAGAAATGGAGAAGTACTTATTGAAAATATCTGCTTTTACAAATAACTATCTTTTCATTTTCCTAGAGACAGCTTCCCCTCCTACAAACACCAATCCCGTGAAAGCGGGTGGTCTTACCTAGGTGATTCCATGATCCCGCTCAGAGTTGTGACCCTGCTAGGGAAACTGCTATCTTGTATTCTTTAGATGGCGGAGTTCTTTTCAAGCCAAACAGGTGCACAGAAATTGAGCTTTTAGGGCTTCTGTTACCTGCATCAGTATGAGAAATATGGAATTACTTATTGGAGATGTGACAAATATACAAAACCGTGTCAGTGCCAAGTTTGTGTCAAATGCCTTAGTGTCAAAGTCACCACCACCAGTCAGCACAACCATGCTACTGACCTAATAGACATTTAGTAGTGAAAGCCAAAACTTGTGAAGTTCTACTAACACATCCCAAAACCTTTAACATTTTGAACCATGAAATATTTCACACTCTACCCATAGCAGCTAGTCCTCCCTTTCCATTCCAAAAGTATCCAGCATGAAAAGAACAATTCAGCACCAAAGACAGAAACAACCTCTTTACATTCCACAATGTGTAGAAGGTATCAACATCACTGGAAAGTGGCATTGACCTGTGTCTGAGAAGATTGGCTTATTGGAGACCTCCAACAATGTTGAACCTGAGGGTGCTTCTGAAGATTGAAATATTCAACTCATCCTAGTCTTTACCACAAACATGAACTTGCATTACCTAACAGTATCCCATGCACAGCATGAACATAGTACGTTTTAACAATACCAAAACTATTCTATCATTTGTACAGAATATGTGTATGGAAAAATATAAGGATGGAATGTATCATATATCTACATTTTGCACCTCTAATAAAAATTGTCTATTAGCATTAATGTAATTTGTAATTAGTGATGTCATTGTACTATATATCAAAGTTCTATTAAAAAATCATGCACATGTGTTAGTTCAGCTTGGAATTCCTATAGACAAAATCATCTAGAGGATGATTTGTCAAGTTAGACAATGTGTCTATTGAATGAATTGGAACTACTTAAAAGTGTCACATATCTCTGATGAGAGACTAATAAGAAATCTGATTAAAAAAGATAAATAAATAAAATAATAACAATAACCACACATATACAATTAGGAAAATAAACAAGCAAGCAAAAAAAAAAAAAAAAAAATCAGGTTTTACATTTTTGGAGTTTATAAAACTTCTAACTATACTATATTCCAATGCCTTGGTGAGAAGGTATTCCATCCACATTCATTGACTAAGGGGGCTGCTGTTTTTCTTCCTATGCTTGATAGCATCTACATCCTGATATATTGAGGCCATTATTTCTACTTTGGTTATTTAGTATGTATAGATTTATACAACCCCAACATCATCAGTTCCCTTCAGAATTGTAATGATAAAGAACATAGTTCAAGTATAATATATAAATTAGGCTATTCAAACTTATCTATCATTCTGCAAATCTAGGTACAAAATCATGTGAATACTGAATCATGCTCTTATGAATACTATCATGGACAACACAATTTTTGCTGAAATATATCTATTACATCATATCTTTACAGCACATCCTGTTTTTTATCTGTAACCATACAAGGTGTCCGATTACAGTAAATTCTTAGTATAATGTACCTCATTACACAAAACTTCTGCTATATTGACCCTAGTGAAACCTATCAACCATTCATCTGATATAATGAGTAAGGTCAGTATTTCCAGTGCAATGTTCGGTTTGGATGGTGGGCACATAGAAAATTTAAATATGCATGTACATACAGTACACGCTTTCAGTTATAACCACCAAGCCTTCTCCCCAATTAGTTTGATATATCAAGGGTTTACTGTACAGTGATTTCCACAATCACATCTCTGGCACTCATTAAACCTGTATTTCTGCTGTGGGAATGTAGTTTTCAAATCTGTTACCTGGAAAAGACACTCTTAAATCATTTTCATGATTCATTTGTGAACCAAAAATTTTATGAAGACAACTTATGAAGATGAAACCTTGTTAAAAATGTATATTTGCTGATGTCTATGACTGACTTTGTTTACAACTGATAGTTACTAAGAAATTTTCAGTTTTAGTCACTGCAGATACCAGATGGAATAACCATAATCATGTTTTTGTGTCCAAAAAACCTCCCTTTCCTCTACACTCTTCTCACTACTAGGCCCATATGTGCTTACAAAGACCCACATCTCCTTTCCCAAATTTACCTTCATCCACATTAGCCTTGAGGAAGGTAGAGTGCTGGAGAACTGGAGGAGTGTCTATATAGTTCTACTTTACAACGGAAAAGGGGACAAATGTGAGTACAGGGGTCCCTCAAATAATGCGGATTCCAATAACACGGATTCAATCATACGCGGATTCTATTTCAAAACCATCTCAAATGTAGAGAACCGTTTTAAAATTCGCGCCGAGTCGGGCACGCATACGCACACACGCGGCAACATCGCAAACAATTTTACTGCCCTAACCTGTTGAAGTGTAATGTTTCTTTAGTTTGGAACACAACTAATAAGTCTGATAATAACTGCGCTTGTCGTGTCTTAATTTCTCTTGAGGTTCTTGTTACTGGCAGTGATGGTTTGGGAGATCAAAAACAGACATATACATGCTTACACACGTGTAGACACACACACACTTCAACGAACGGACGGCATAGACGACGTTCTGAAGAAAAAGTGAAATTTCGTGGATCCCAAAGCAAAGGAAGTACCTATTGTATTTGCAGGGTGGGTGGAAATTGCTCGTGGTGTAGGGAAAGTAAGGAAAAAGGAGAAGGGGAGGGATTACTGAGGGAAATGGAAGGAAATGAGGAAGGTGAGGACTTGGCCCAGGCCGGCAGACGAAATCTAAACAAACGAGGGCCGGACCATTTTAGCGATGATGAAATGTCTAACAAAAATGTAAAGATTAGAAGTATAGATAAGAATATTTTCCAGGGATTTAAAGAGGGTGGGGGGGACACAAACCCCCCCCCGATTAACAAGACTAGAAGAGAAACTCGATAAGATGATCGAGCACTGGGAATTTAAGTTCGGTCACGTTAACAACATTGTGCAGAGAGTTGAAAAATTGGAAGAACTAGAGAAGGCGAACAAAAACTTAACTAAGGAAATTGAAGAATTAAAAAAACAGTTAAAAGAAGTAAAAGAAGAGAATAAAGTCTTAAAGGAGAATAATAAGGAGAACAAGGAGGGTTGGAAAAAAATCCAAGAAAATAGCAAAGTTGCATTCACTGACATAATCAGACAGCAAATGAATGAACAAACTTAAGACTCAGTTATTAAAGTGATGAGACAGAAGGAGAATATAGTAAGAGACTTAGCAGACAGAAAGAAATGTATAATTATATTAGGAATGGAAGAGAAACATAACCCAGATAGAACCACAAGAATCAAAGAGGAAAATGAAAAAGTAAGAAATTTACTAGAATTAGTCCAGGAAGATGAACCAGAAATAATGAAACAAATCGAAGAGAAATTCAGTCTCGGGAAATATAGTACAGACAAGACCAGACCAATTAAGATTAAATTCAGGTCACAAACTACGGCTGAGAATATCTTATCCAAAACAGGGAAACTAGCAACAAGTGAACAATATAAAAAGGTATGGATGAAAAGGGAAATGAATAAAGAGGAAAGAGAGGAAGAAAAACAGAAAAGACTTGAGGCTATGGAAAAAAGCGAGAAAAGAACGGAGTCAGAAAAAGAGAGATTCTATTGGAGAGTAGTGAATATGAAACTAAAGAAAGTCGACATACAAGAGAAAAACAAAAGGGAAACAGAGAACACAATGGAAGTGGCAGAAAACTAAGAGTGTCTTACACAAATATAGATGGATTAATAACAGGATTGAATGAGCTGAATGATTATTTGAAAGAAAAAGAACCAGACATAATGGGAATTGTAGAAACAAAATTAAAAGGTCCACTACCACCCAACAGTGTAGGACATGATGCATATAATTATTGGATTAGAAACAGAGTGAAAAAGGAAGGGGGTGGAGTTATGTTCCTGACTAAGAAGGATATAAACGTGAAGTGTGTCACATATGGAAAGAATACAGTAGAGATGATAATGATGGAAGTAGAAGACAGAGATAAGAAGAATAGAAAGTTTGTGATAAATTATGTGCCCCCGAAAACAGCCTCATGGGAAGAGAGTGAACATAAAAGTATATTAGAGGACACAAAGATAGCATTAAACAAGATAATGGAAGAGGGAGGAAGAATAGTTATGATGGGCGACTTTAATTGCAAAGAAATCTGCTGGGAAGAAATGACAGTAAAGGGTGGAGACGGCTCATGGGGAAACGCTCTACTTGAGATGGTTACTGACCATACAATGACACAATGGATACAGGAGAACACTAGGTATAGAAATGAAGAAGAGCCATCGAGACTAGACCTAATAATTACATCTGAACCTAGAATAGTGGACAAAATTGAATATAAAACACCAATAAGTAAAAGTGACCACATATTGATTGAACTGGAACTTAATGAAGAAAAATATATGAAAAATGAAAAATATAGAAAAGGAAGAATGATGTATGAAAAAACAAACTTTGATAAAATAAGAGAATTCTTTCAAAAGGAAAACTGGGAAGAAATATACAAAGAAGAAACAACAGTAGAAGAGAAATGGAATATTTTGACAAAAATTTACAAAAAAGGAGTGGAAAAGTATGTCCCAAGACAAAAACAAGAAAAAGAATATGTAAAATGCTGGTACAACAAAAGCTGTAGGGAGTTAAAAGACAAAAGAGACAAAGCCTGGACCAGATGGAAAAAAGACAGAAGACCTGAAAAATGGAAAATATATACCTGTTATAGAAATGAATATGTACAAACGTGCAGAGAGGAAAAGAGAAAATATGAAAAAGATATCATAGAAAAGTGTAAAGATCAACCAAAACTATTCTACAGATTTGTAAACAGCAAACTGAAAAACAAACAAGACTTGGAGAAATTAAGACAAGAGGGAGTTGAATACACTGAGGAAATGGAAATGGCGGAAATTATGAACAAACATTTTAAATCAGTGTTTACAAGGGAGAACATACAACCTGAAGAGAAAGAATGGAAAGAGAAAGTCCCCCCTATGGAAGAAATAGAAGTAACAAAGAATGAAATATTAACACACTTGAGTAATCTTGATGTCAGAAAATCGCATGGACCAGATGAAATAGCAAACTGGATACTGAAAGAATGCAGGAATGAACTGGCAGACAAAATACATAGCATACTAAACAGTTCCTTGAAAGAAGGAAAAGTTCCAGAAGATTGGAAAAAAGCAAATATAGTACCTATATATAAAGGAGGAAATAAAGAAGAACCTACCAACTATAGACCAGTCTCTCTAACAAGTACAATAGCAAAAATTTGTGAAAGAATTATCAAAAGTAGATGGGTAAAATACTTAGAAAAAAACAAAGTATTAAATCCAAGGCAATTTGGATTCAGACAAGGACGATCATGCGTCACCAATTTAATATGTTTCTATTCAAGGCTAATAGATATAATACAAGAAAGAGATGGATGGGCGGACTGTGCATTTCTAGACCTAAAGAAAGCTTTTGACAAAGTACCACATAAGAAGTTGCATAAGAAATTAGAAACTGAAGGAGGAATACAGGGCAAACTACTAAATTGGATGGAAGACTTTTTGCAAGAAAGAAAAATGAGATTAGTGATAAGAAACCAGCACTCAAAATGGGATGAAGTAATAAGCGGTGTTCCGCAGGGATCAGTTCTGGCCCCAATAATGTTTGCTATATATATATTGATATGAATGAAGGAATTGAAAGTTATATGAGCTTCTTTGCAGATGATGCAAAACTACTGAAAAGAGTGAAAACTGAATAAGATTGTGAATCACTACAGAGAGATCTAAATAAAGTACAGGAATGGAGTAGGAAGTGGGAGATGGAGTTCAATACAAAAAAGTGTAGTATAATGGAATTTGGAAAAAGCAAAAACAGAATAACAGGATCATATAAATTGGGAGAAGGAATAAAAATAGTAGAAAATGAGAAGGACCTGGGAGTCATTGTTATGAATAATATGTCACCTGACAAACATATAAATAAGATTTTTGGAGAAACTTATAATTTAATAAGAACAATCAAAGTTGCATTTACATACCTGGATGAAGAAATGGTGAAGAAAATCCTAATCACCCTGATAAGACCAAGATTGGAATATGCAGCAACGATATGGTCACCAAGTACAAAAAAAATGTATAAAAAAACTTGAAAGAATACAAAGAGCAATTACAAAATTGGCACCAACACTCTCAAAACTATCATATGAAGAGAGACTAGCAAAACTTGAACTACAGACACTAGAGCAAAGAAGAGAGGAGATTTGATAGCTATTTACAGAATCATGAAAGGCATAGAAATTACTGATAGAGAGAATCTGATAAAATGGGATGACAGAAATACAAGAGGACACAGAAAGAAAATAAAAAAAGACAGCTATAGAAGAGATTTGAAAAAGAACAGCTTTCCTCACAGAGTAATAGACAGTTGGAACAAGTTAGATGAGAAAGTGGTGTGTGCAAAAACAATACATGAATTTAAAAATAGTTTAGATAAAATGAGATATGAAGACGGGACCCCACGAGCATAGCTCCCCTTCCCGTAAAATACAACTAGGTAAATACAACTAGGTAAATACACACACACACGCACGCCACACACATACATACGCCACATACACACACATATACATACGCCACACACACACACAATGTGTATATGCCACATACACACACATGTATATACGCCACATACACATATGCATATATGCCACATACACATGTATATACACACAAACACATACATACGCCACAAACGCCACATACATATGCACGCACACACACACACACACACACACACACACACACTTTCAACGAACGGACGGCTTGACGAACGCTCTGAAGAAAAGTGCAGATTGAGGATACCAACGCAAAGAGAAGTGCCTTTTTGTATTTGCAGGGGGGGGGGAATTGCTCGTGAGGTAGTGGGAAAGTAAGGAAAGAGGAGAGGGGGAGGGATTACTGGGGAAATGGAAGATAATGAGGATGTGGAGGACTTGGCCCAGGCAGACGGGCGGAAGGTCAACATGAAACGACCACCGGATGACGAAATGGCAAATAAAAATGTAAAGATTAGAAGTATAGAGAGGAGAAATACAGTAGAAAGTGACGAGAATATGTTCCAGGGATTTAAAGAGGGTGGGGGGGACACAACCCCCCCCAGACTGATAAGACTAGAGGAGAGAGTTGATAAGGTGATCGAGGACTTGGAACGTAAGTTAGGTAATGTAGGCTCCATTCTCCAAAGAATTGAAAGATTGGAACAACTAGAGAAGGCTAACAGAAACTTAACTGAAGAAGTAGAGGACCTAAAAAGACAGTTAGGAAATGTAAAGGAGGAGAATGAGAAATTGAAGAAGAATAGTAATGAAAACAGTGAGAAAATAGCTACAGAAGCTAAAAATTGGAGAATAACTCAAGAAGGGAATAAGGTTTCATTCACTGACATAGTCAAACAGCAATTGAAAGAACATAATGAAGACTCAGTTATTAAAGTGATGAGACAGAAGGAGAATATAGTAAGAGAATTAGCTGACAAAAAGAAATGTATAATTATATTAGGAATGGAAGAGAAACATAACCCAGATAGAACCGCAAGAATCAAGGAGGAAAATGAAAGGGTAAGCAGTTTATTAAAATTAGTCCAGGAAGATGAACCAGAAATTATAAAGGAAATTGAGGAAAAATTCAGACTCGGAAAATATAGTACAGATAAGACCAGACCAATTAAGATTAAATTCAGGTCACAAACAACGGCAGAGAAAATTCTATCCAAGACAGGGAAACTAGCAACAAATGATCAATATAAAAAGGTATGGATAAAAAGAGAAATGAATAAGGAGGAAAGAGAGGCAGAAAAGCAGAAAAGAATTGAAGCTAAGGCAAAAAACGAGGAAAGAACGGAGTCAGAGAAAGAGAGATTCTATTGGAGAGTAGTGAACATGAAAATAAAGCAGTTCGACATACTAAAGAAAAACATAAGGGAAACAGAGAACACAATGGAAGTGGCAGAAAACTAAGAGTGTCTTACACAAATATAGATGGATTGATAACAGGATTGAATGAACTGAATGATTATTTGAAAGAAAAAGAACCGGACATAATGGGAATTGTAGAAACAAAATTAAAAGGCCCACTACCACCCAACAGTGTAGGACATGATACATACAATTATTGGATTAGAAACAGAGAGAAAAAACAAGGGGGTGGAGTTATGTTCCTGACAAAGAAGGATATAAACGTGAAAGGTGTCATATATGGAAAGAATACAGTAGAGATGATTATGATAGAAGTGGAAGACCGAGATAAGAAGAGCAGAAAATTTGTGATCAACTATGTGCCTCCGAAAACAGCCTCATGGGAGGAGAATGAACATAAAAGTATGTTAGAGGACACAAAGATAGCATTAACTAAAATAATGGAAGACGGAGGAAGAATAGTTATGATGGGCGACTTTAATTGCAAAGAAATCTGCTGGGAAGAAATGACAGTAAAGAGTGGTGATGACTCATGGGGAAATGCTCTACTTGAGATGATTACTGACCATTCAATGACACAATGGATACAAGAGAACACTAGGTATAGAAATGAAGAAGAACCATCGAGGCTAGACTTAATAATTACATCTGAACCTAGAATAGTGGACAAGATTGAATATAAAACACCAATAGGAAAAAGTGACCACATATTGATTGAACTGGAACTTAATGAAGAAAAATATATGAAAAGAAATGAACAATATAGAAAAGGAAGAATGATGTATGAAAAAACAAACTTTGATAAAATAAGAGAATTCTTCCAACAAGAAAACTGGGAAGAAATATACAAAGAAGAAACATCAGTGGAAGAGAAATGGAATATTTTGACAAAAATTTACAAAGAAGGAGTGGAAAAGTATGTCCCAAGACAAAAACAAGAAAAAGAATATGTAAAATGCTGGTACAACAAAAGTTGTAGGGAGTTAAAAGACAAAAGAGACAAAGCCTGGACCGGATGGAAAAAAGACAGAAGACCTGAAAAATGGAAAATATATACTGGTTATAGAAATGAATATGTACAAAAGTGCAGAGAGGAAAAAAGAAAATATGAAAAAGATGTTATAGAAAAGTGTAAAGATCAACCAAAACTATTCTACAGATTTGTAAACAATAAATTGAAAAACAAACAAGACTTGGAGAAATTAAGACAAGGGGGAGTTGAATACACTGAGGAAATGGAAATGGCAGAAATTATGAACAAACATTTTAAATCAGTGTTTACAAGGGAAAATATACAACCTGAAGAGATTGAGTGGAAGGAAAAAGTCCCCCCTATGGAAGAAATAGAAGTAACGAAGAATGAAATATTGACACACTTGGGTAATTTTGATGTCAGAAAATCGCATGGGCCAGATGAAATAGCAAACTGGATTCTGAAAGAATGTAGGAATGAACTGGCAGACAAAATACATAGCATAATAAGCAGTTCCTTAAAAGAAGGAAAAGTTCCAGAAGATTGGAAAAAAGCAAATATAGTACCTATATATAAAGGAGGAAATAAAGAAGAACCTACCAACTATAGACCAGTCTCTCTAACAAGTACAATAGCAAAAATATGTGAAAGAATTATCAAAAGTAGATGGGTAAAATACTTGGAAAAAAACAACGTACTAAATCCAAGGCAATTTGGATTCAGACAAGGACGATCATGAGTCACCAATTTAATATGTTTCTATTCAAGGCTAATAGATATAATACAAGAAAGAGATGGATGGGCTGATTGTGCATTTCTAGACCTAAAAAAAGCTTTTGACAAAGTACCACATAAGAAGTTGCTTAAGAAATTAGAATATGAAGGAGGAATACAAGGTAAATTGCTAAATTGGATGGAAGACTTTTTGCAAGAAAGAAAAATGCGAGTAGTGATAAGAGATCAGCACTCAAAATGGAATGAAGTAATAAGCGGTGTCCCGCAGGGAACAGTTCTGGCCCCAATAATGTTTGCTATATATATTAATGATATGGATGAAGGAATTGAAAGCTATATGAGCTTCTTTGCAGATGATGCAAAATTACTGAAAAGAGTGAAAACTGAAGAAGATTGTGAATCACTACAGAGAGATCTAAATAAAGTACAAGAATGGAGTAGGAAGTGGGAGATGGAGTTCAATACAAAAAAGTGTAGTATAATGGAATTTGGAAAAAGCAAAAACAGAATAACAGGATCATATAATTTGGGAGAAGAAGGAATAAAAAGAGTAGAAAATGAGAGGGACCTGGGAGTCATTGTTATGAATAATATGTCACCTGAGAAACATATAAATAAGATTTTTGGAGAAACTTATAATTTAATAAGAACAATCAAAGTGGCATTTACATACCTGGATGAAGAAATGGTGAGGAAAATCCTAGTCACCCTGATAAGACCAAGATTGGAATATGCAGCAACGATATGGTCACCAAGTACAAAAAAATGTATAAAAAAACTTGAAAGAATACAAAGAGCAATTACTAAACTGGCACCAACACTCTCAAAACTATCATATGAAGAGAGACTACAAAAACTTAAACTACAGACACTAGAGCAAAGAAGAGAGAGAGGAGATTTGATAGCTATTTACAGAATCATGAAAGGCATAGAAATTACTGATAGAGAGAATCTGATAAAATGGGATGACAGAAATACAAGAGGACACGGAAAGAAAATAAAAAAAGACAACTATAGAAGAGATTTGAAAAAGAACAGCTTTCCTCACAGAGCAATAGACAGTTGGAACAAGTTAGATGAGAAAGTGGTGTGTGCAAAAACAATACATGAATTTAAAAATAGTTTAGATAAAATGAGATATGAAGACGGGACCCCACGAGCATAGCTCCCCTTCCCGTAAAATACAACTAGGTAAATACAACTAGGTAAATACACACGTCGAACAGACGGCGAGGATTGACGTCCTGAAGAAAAAGTGAAATTTTCATGGATCTCAATGCAAAAGTACCTATTGTATTTGCAGGGAAGGGAATTGCTCGTGGTGTAGGGGGAAAGTGAGGAAAAAGGAGAAGGGGAGGGATTACTGAGGGAAATGGAAGGAAATGAGGAAGGAGAGGACTTGGTCCAGGCAGGCAGACGCCATGTAAACAAGCGCGGACCGGATCAATTTAGTGACGACGAAGGAACTAACAAAAATGTAAAGATTAGAAACATAGATAAGAGCAGCACAATAGAAGGTGAGGATAATAATTTCCATGGATTTAATGAGGGGGCGGCGGATACCAACCTCCCCCGACTGGCAAAACTGGAGGAAAAACTTGAACAAATGACCGAACATTGGGAGATTAGGTTCGGTAAAATGTCAAAAATTGCGGAAAGGGTTGAAAGATTGGAAGAACTAGAGAAGGCGAACAAAAACTTAACTGATGAAATAGAAGAACTAAAAAGACAGTTATGAGAAGTAAAAGAGGAGAATGAACAATTAAAAAGGAACAATAAAGACAATAAAGAAACAATAGCAAAAGAGGCACAGGGGTGGAGGAAGATACAGGAAAATAGTAAATTTGCATTTACTGATATAATTAAACAGCAAATGAAAGAACAAACTGAAGACTCAGTTATCAAAGTGATGAGACAGAAGGAGAATATTGTAAGAGACATACATACATACATATACCAAGGCTTTTTCCCCCTTACAAGGGAGGCAGCCAAAAAGGGAAAGGCATAAAAACACTCCCACCCATTTCATCCCTACAAACACTCCACACCCCTCCCACCCTCCCTCTCATCTGAGCACCTCCTGGATGACAGGTCTGGGGTATTGGCTGCTTGTTATTGTGGCAAAGTAGCATGCAGTCGATACTTTAGGGTCTATATGGGGCGCCCCTACGGACCAGAGCCACACATCATTTTGTCTATGATAGAAGAAATTCTGTTCATAGAGAAATGATGACACTTTTATACTACGACTGTCCCTCCGTTATGCTGTCCCCCAACCCCTTGTTGCTGTCCTGTACCATTTCTCTGAGTATTATCTTTCTGTGATGGGGGAATTCCCTGTGGTGGGGGAAAAGAATACTGCCACCAAGTATCCCACTTGGATCGTAAGAGGCGAGAAAAAAGGGACGGGGAGAGGGACTAGGCATCCTTCTCCCTGTAGCCCCACGGGGCACACATCCTAAAGAGAAAAGTGTAAGAGACATAGCAGACAAAAAGAAATGTATAATTTTATCAGGAATGGAAGAGAAACATAACCCAGATAGAACCACAAGAATCAAGGAGGAAAATGAAAAAGTAGATTACTAGAATTAGTTCGAAGATGAACCTGAAATAATGAAACAAATTGAAGAGAAATTTAGACTCGGAAAATATAGTACAGATAAGACCAGACCAATTAAGATTAAATTCAGATCACAAACAACAGCAGAGAATATCTTAGCAAAAACAGGGAAGCTAGCAGCAAGTGAACATTATAAAAAGGTATGGATAAAAAGGGAAATGAATAGAGGAAAGAGAGGAGGAAAAAATGAAAAGGAAAGAAGCTAAAGAAAAAAAATGAGACCAGAACGGAGTCAGAAAAACAAGAATTCTACTGGAGAGTAGTGAATATGAAATTGAAGAAATGGACCATAACAGAGAGAAACAAAAAAGAAACAGAGAATACAATGGAAATAACAGAAAGTTAAGAGTATCCTACACAAATATAGATGGATTAATAACAGGACTAAATGAACTGAATGAGTATCTGAAGGAAAAAGATCCGGACATAATGGGAATTGTTGAGACAAAATTAAAAGGTCCACTACCACCCAACAGCATAGGACACAATGCATATAATCATTGGATTAGAAACAGAGAGATAAAACAAGGGGTGTCTCTTCCTACGCAGACGACATAACAATCACATGCACACATCGTAACACAGACAAAGCTGCAGAAATAATCCAGCCTTACCTTGACACACTCAACACATGGTTCATCACAGACTCAAAATAGCTCCAACCAAATCTACAGCAACACTTCTCACCAACTGGACAAAAGAACACAAATACATACCTCATCTCTACATCAACAACACTCTAATACCACACACAAACACACCGAAAATTCTTGGTGTAACATACGATACATCCATGTCTTTCAAACAACACCTCACAACCATAAAAAACAAATGCACACCTAGACTTAACGCACTTAAGTCAATCACTGGAACAACATTTGGACAAAACAAAGAAACTAATATAACAATATACAAACAATGCATACGCTCAGTGATGAATTATGCGAGTCCTGCATGGGCTCCTAATCTCAGTGAGACACACCACAACACCCTTCAAATCATACAAAACAAAGCCCTAAAAACAATTACAGGCTGCACAAATACATCACCTACAGACCATTTACACCATGAAACAAAAGTCCTCAAAGTCAAAGACCACCTCGACATGAGAGGCACACAAACACTTGCTGCAGCCACCACAAACACATCACACCCGCTACACTACATAGCAGAACACCCACACACACCAAGAAACATTAAAACTACACCCAAAGACCTTTATTACACACAGATACTCTCTTCTCTTCCTCCACAACCACCGAATACCAGCCTCCGGAGACATATTCATAATCATATCACTCACCGCTCCATTAACACACTGAAAGACAACACACTGCTGCATGCCAGACCCCCTGATATCCACCCTTCTGAATCCTCTCTCCCACGTAGACAGAGTCCACTTGGCCAGACTGCGATGCGGTCACCACCCAGCACTTCTAAGCTACCAGAAGAGGCTGGACGACCGTGTTGTGAACAGCTGCCCAGGATGTAACACTTCACCCCATACCATACAACACATAATGGAAGACTGCATTATACACAATCATGCACGCAAACAACACAACATACACTCTATAAAGGATTTGTGGGAAAACCCAGTTTCGGCTGTGGCCTTCCTTGGGGAGACGGGACTGCTCGGACAGACAGTCTAGGGAACGACAACAACAACAACAAGGGGGTGTAGTTATGTTCCTGACTAAGAAGGATATAAACGTGAGTGTCACATATGGAAAGAATACAGTAGAGATGATTATGATAGAAATAGAAGACAGAGATAAGAAGAGCAGAAAGTTTGTAATAAACTACATGCCCCCAAAAACAGCCTCGTGGGAAGAGAGTGAACATAAAAGTATGTTAGAAGACACAAGAATAACACTAAACAAGATAATGGAAGATGGAGGAAGAATAGTTATGATGGGCGACTTTAATTGCAAAGAAGTCTGCTGGGAAGAGATGACAGTAAAGGGTGGAGACGGCTCATGGGGAAATGTTCTACTCGAGATGATTACTGACCATACAATGACGCAATGGATAAAGGAGAACACTAGGTATAGAAATGAAGAAGAACCATCGAGACTAGACTTAATAATCACATCTGAACCTAGAATAGTAGAAAAGATTGAATATAAAACACCAATAGGTAAAAGTGACCATATACTGATTGAACTGGAAGTAAATGAGGAAAAATACATGAAAAGAAATTAACAATATAGAAAAGGAAGAATGATGTATGAAAAAACAAACTTTGATAAAATAAGAGAATTCTTTCAAAAAGAAAACTGGGAAAGAATATACAAAGAAGAAACAACAGTGGAAGAGAAATGGAATATTTTGACAAAAATTTATAAAAAAGGAGTGGAAAAGTATGTCCCAAGACAAAAACAAGAAAAAGAATATGTAAAATGCTGGTACAACAAAAGCTGTAGGGAGTTAAAAGACAAAAGAGACAAAGCTTGGACCAAATCGAAAAAAGACAGACCTGAAACATGGAAAATATATACTTGTTATAGAAATGAATATGTACAAGCGTGCAGACAGGAAAAGAGAAAATATGAAAAAGATGTCATAGAAAAATGTAAAGATCAACCAAAACTATTCTACAGATTTGTAAACAGCAAACTGAAAAACAAACAAGATTTGGAGAAATTAAGACAAGGAGGAGTTGAATACACAGAGGAAATTGAAATGGTGGAAATTATGAAAAAACATTTTAAATCAGTGTTTACAAGGGAGAATATACAACCTGAAGAGATCAAATGGAAAGAGAGAGTCCCCCCCCATGAAAGAAATAGAAGTAACAAAGAATGAAATATTGAAACACTTGAGTAATCTTGATGTCAGAAAATCGCATGGACCAAATGAAATAGCAAACTGGATTTTGAAAGAATGCAGGAATGAACTGGCAGACAAAATACATAGCATACTAAACAGTTCATTGAAAGAAGAAGTCCCAGAAGATTAGAAAAAAGCAAATATAGTACCTATATATAAAGGAGGAAATAAAGAAGACCCTACCAACTACAGACCAGTCTCTCTTAACAAGTACAATAGCAAAAATATGTGAAAGAATTGTCAAAAGTAGATGGGTAAAATATTTAGAAAAAAACAATGTGCTAAATCCAAGGCAATTTGGATTCAGACAAGGACGATCATGCGTCACCAATTTGATATGTTTCTATTCAAGGCTAATAGATATAATACAAGAAAGAGATGGATGGGCTGATTGTGCATTTCTAGACCTAAAAAAAGCTTTTGACAAAGTACCACATAAGAAATTAAGAAATTAGAAACTGAAGGAGGAATACAGGGCAAACTGCTTAAATGGATGGAAGACTTTTTGCAAGAAAGAAAAATGAGAGTAGTGATAAGAGACAAACACTCAAAATGGGATGAAGTAATAAGCGGTGTTCCACAAGGAACAGTTCTGGCCCTGATAATGTTTGCTATATATATTAATGATATGGATGAAGGAATTGAAAGTTATATGAGCTTCTTTGCAGATGATGCAAAACTGTTAAAAAAAGTGAACACGGAAGATTGTGAATCACTACAGAGTGATCTAAATAAAGTACAGGAATGGAGTAGGAAGTGGGAGATGGAGTTCAATACTAAAAAGTGTAGTATAATGGAATTTGGAAAAAGCAAAAACAGAATAACAGGATCATATAAATTGGGAGAAGGAATAAAAAAAAGTAGAAAATGAGAGGGACCTGGGAGTCATTGTTATGAACAATATGCCACCTGAAAAACATAAAAATAAGATTTTTGGAGAAACTTATAATTTAATAAGAACAATCAAAGTTGCATTTACATACTTGGATGAAGAAATGGTGAAGAAAATTCTAATCACCCTGATAAGACCAAGATTGGAATATACAGCAACGATATGGTCACCAAGTGCAAAAAAATGTATAAAAAAACTTGAAAGAATACAAAGAGCAATTACAAAATTGGCACCAACACTCTCAAAACTATCATATGAAGAAAGACTAGCAAAACTTGAACTACAGACACTAGAGCAAAGAGAGGAGATTTGATAGCTATTTACAGAATCATGAAAGGCATAGAAATTACTGATAGAGAGAATCTGATCAAATGGGATGATAGAAATACAAGAGGACACAGAAAGAAAAAAAAAAAAAAAAGACAGCTATAGAAGAGATCTGAAAAAGAACAGCTTTCCTCATAGAGTAATAGACAGTTGGAACAAGTTAGATGAGAAAGTGGTGTGTGCAAAAACAATGCATGAATTTAAAAATAGTTTAGATAAAATGAGATATGAAGACGGGACACCACGAGCATAGCTCCCCTTCCCGTAAAATACAACTAGGTAAACACACACACACACACTAATCACTCTGATAAGACCAAGATTGGAATATGCAGCAACGATATGGTCACCAAGTACAAAAAAATGTATAAAAAAACCTGAAAGAATACAAAGAGCAATTACAAAATTGGTACCAACACTCTCAAAACTATAATATGAAGAGAGACTAGCAAAACTTGAACTACAGACACTAGAGGAAAGAAGAGAGGAGATTTGATAGCTATTTACAGAATCATGAAAATCATAGAAAGTATTGATAGAGAGAATCTGATAAAATGGGATGATAGAAATACAAGAGGACACGGAAAGAAAATTAAGAAAGACAGCTATAGAAGAGATGTGAAAAAGAACAGCTTTCCTCACAGAGTAATAGACAGTTGGAACAAGTTAGATGAGAAAGTGGTGTGTGCAAAAACAATACATAATTTTCAAAATAGTTTAGATAAAATGAGATATGAAGACGGGACACCACGAGCATAGCTCCCCTTCCCGTAAAATACAACTAGGTAAATACATATGGTTCTCGGTATTTAATATGGAAAGTCAGCATACGCGGATTTGGTCATACGCGGTAATTTCAGGAACCTAACCCCCGCATTATTTGAGGGACTCCTGTATAGTAGTTTCAGAGGGATCAGATTATTGAGTGTAGTTGGGAACGCTTATGGGAGGGTTTTAATTGAGAGGATTAAGTGAGGAACAGTGTGGGTTTAGGACAGGTAGAGGTTACATAGATCAAATTATTGTGGTAAGGAAGATATGCGAGAAAGATTTGGGAAAAGGTAAGGATGTTTTTTGGCCCTTTACAGATTTGTAAAAGGCTTCTGACAAGGTAGACATGAAGGCACTGTGGGAGGTTTTGCAGATATGTGGGATAGTAGGAGAGCTGTTAAAGGCAGTCAAGAGTTTTTACAAGAGTAGTTGATCCTTTGTTAGAATGGGAAATGGAGAGAGCGAGTGGTTTGTGGTAAAAGTGGGACTGCATCAGGGATGTGTCATGTCACCATGGCTGTTCAATGTGTACATGGATGGGGTGGTATAAGAGGTAAAAGCAAGGATAATGGGGAGGGGACTGAAAATAGTAAACCACTTCAGTACGACTCAAATTCTCACATGCAGCATCAGCTACCAAAAAATACAATTCATCACACTACTCATATTATAAAAAATATAAAGTCACTGCTGTATTGTTCTCTTTTACTCTGAGTAATAATAAAGACAGAAAATGTGATCAAACCATTTCACAGAATCTGGGGGGTAACTCATCTACAACTGCAAAAAATATATATATAATCAAGATGCTGACACCAGCATCCTCGTGTACCTAGTCGCACCTCATGACACCTACGTGGGCGTCATTATACCAAAGTGGTTAAAGAAAATGGAGAAAAGTGGGAGGTGAGCCAGTTGTTGTTTGCTGATGACAATGGACTTGTGGCAGGGTCAGAAGGGGGATTAAGGGAGTTACTGATGGAGTTTGGGAAGGTATGTGATGGGAGAAAGTTGAAGGTAAATGTGGGTAAAAGTAAGATGATAAAATATACAAGGGTAGAGGATGGCAATGAGTTAGACATAAGTCTTAAATGAGAGAGGCTGGAGGAAGTGGACATCTTTTGGGGTCACATGTGGCAGGAGAGGGAGGTAGAGGTAAACAGTAGACTGAGCGAAGCAATTAAATACCTTGGAGGATTAAATTTTTTTATGAGAAATAGGCATCTGGGAATGGATGCAAAGAGGAGATTGTACGAAGGTGATTGCACCAACAGCAATGTATAAGGCAGAGACTTGGAATTTAAGGGAAGCATTGAGAAATTTAAATATTTTTAGATGAAATGTCTAAGAAGTATGGTAGGGATTACTAGATTGGATAGAGTGAGAAATGTGGAGGTGAGGAGAGTGGGAGTGGAAAAGGAGATGGCAGATAGGGCTGATAAAAGATTATTGAGATGGTTTGGACACATGGAAAGAATACGTGATGAAAAACTAGTAAAAGAGATATGGAGGGCAGAGGTGGAGGGTGTGAACTTGTGGGGATGACCGAGGATGAGATGGATGGATTTACCTAGTTGTATTTTGCGGGAAGGGGAACTACGCTCATGGTGTCCCACCTTTGTATCTCGCAGCATCTAGTTTGCTCTTAAACTCATGAATGGTTTTTGTACACACTATTTCATTGTCCAGTTTGTTCCAAGTGTCCACCACTCTATGTGGAAAACTGATTTTCTTCAAATCTCTTCTGTAGCTATGTTTTTTTATTTTCTTTCCATGTCCACTTGTGCTTCTCTTGTCCCAGTTTAACAAGTCCTCTCTATCAAGTATTTCTGTGCCTTTCATGATTCTGTAGATGGTCAGTAGGTCACCTCTCTTCTTTGCTCCAGTCGGTAACTCCAGTTAAGCCAATCTCTCCTCACATGAAAAGTTTGCAAGTGCAGGTGCCATTTTTGTTGCTGCTCTCTGGATTCTTCTATTTTCTTTATATTCTTTTGGGTACTGGGTGACCAATTTTTTTTTTTTTTTTTTTTTTTTTTTTTTTTTTTTTTCTTCGTCCAAATATGTAAATGACACTTTTATTGATCTTAGCAAGTTGTAGGATTCTCCAACAATTTTGTTTATTTGTCTGTCATAGGACAAGTCGCTTGAGATAATTACACCCAAATCTTTTTTGTATCTCTCCTTTACCTCCTTGGTTCCAATTTTATATTGTCCTGATATTCTCTTTTTGCTTTTTCCAAACTCCATTATGCTACACTTCTTAATGTTGAAGTCTACTTTCCAATTCTGACTCCAGTTCCATACCTTATTCAGGTCTTCCTGCAGTGCTTCACAATCCTTTTTGGTTTTTACTCTCCTTAACAGTTTGGCGTCATCTGCAAAGAAGTTCATGTAACATTTCACATCATCCATGTCATTCACATAAATAGCAAACATTATTGGAGCCAATACAGATCCTTGCGGTACTCTACTGATCACCTCTTTCCAATCTGAATATTTTTCTCTGAGCATTACTCTCATCTTTCTACCAATCAGGAGGTCCTCAATCCATTTTACTAGGTTCCCTTGTATCCCTCTTCTATGTTCCATTTTTTTTTTTTTTTTTTTTTTTTTTTTTTGGTACTCTGTCAAAGGCTCTTTGTTAGTCCAGGAAGGCACCATCAGCCCATCAATTCCTTTCTTGCACTATGTCTATCAATCTTGAGTTGAAACATATTATGTTTGTGGTACATGATCTTCCTTGTCTGAACCCAAATTGTCTTGGGTTTATTATATTGTTGTCTTCCAGGTGTTTTACCCATCTATTTTGATGATTTTCTCACAAATTTTGGCTATAGTGCTTGTTAGTGAGACTGGCCTATAGTTAGTTGGTTCTTCCTTGTTTCCTCCTTTATATATTGGTACAATGTTAGCATTTTTCCAGTCTTTTGGTATTTTTCCTTCTTTGAGTGAGCAATTTATTATGTTATGTATTTTGTCTGTTAGTTCTTCTTTGCATTCTTTTAGAATCCAATTTGCAATTCCATCCGGGCCATGTGATTTCCTGACATCAAGGTTTGATAGGTGTTCCAATATTTCTTTTTGTGTTATTGTTATCTTGCTCATGGGGGGGAGATCGCCTTTCATTACCTTCGTCCCAATATTGTGCTTTCTCTCTAGTGAAGACAGATTTGAAGTGATTATTCATGAATTCAGCCATTTTCTAATTCTTCTGTGTATTCTATATTCCCTTGGCATAGTTTCACCATTTCCTGTTTGTTTTTAAGTTACCATTCACATATCGATAGAATAGCTTGGGTTGTTCTTTGCATTTATATATAATATCCTTTTCATGGTTCCTTTTTTCCTCTCTTCTCACTTTAACATACTCATTTCTATAGTTTATATAAACTTGCCATTTTCCAGGTTTTTCATCTTTTCTCCACCTTTTCCAAGCTCTGTCCCTTCTGTCTTTTGCCTCACTGCATCTTTTGTTGAATCAGCATTAAATGTACAATCTTGTTTCTGTCTTGGTACATGCCTATTTACCCCTTCATTGTAATTATCCATCAAGATATTCCATTTCTCTTCCATTTTTGTCTTATCCATGTAAAAATTTTCCCAGTTTGCATTCTGGAAGAATTTCTTTAGTTTTGCAAAGTCCATTTTGTTGTACATCAATCTTCCTTTCCTATGCTTTTCATTTCTCTCCATGTATATTTCTTCCTTTAGTTCAGTTTCAATGAGTATATGGTCACTTTTTCCAATTGGTGTCTTGTATTAGATTTTATCCACAATTTCAGGTTCTGTTGTAAATATTAAATCTAGTTTCGACAGCTCCTCGTTATTTCTGTATCTGGTGTTTTCAATGACCCACTGGGTCACTGTGTATTCCATGGTCATATCCAGTAGTACATTACCCCACAAGTCATCTCCTTGCACTGTCATGTTTCCCCAACAAATTTCTTTGCAATTGAAGTCCCCCATAATTACAAGATTACCCCTGACCATTAGTATCTCATTTAATGATTGCCTTGTATCTTCTAGCATTTTCGTATGCTCATTCTCTTTCCAAGTGTTTGTTTTTGGGGGCACATAAGTCACCACAAACTTTCTACTTTTCATGTTCTTGTCTTCGACTTTTATCATGATCAGTTTTACATTACCTTTGCCCTCTGCAATTTTTGTCACATTCAAGTTTTTCTTGGCCAAGAACATGATTCCTCCTCCCTGTTTCTTGTCTCTGTTTTTAATCCAGTAATTGTATAGTCCATGTCCAACATTGGTGGATGGTAATTCACCCCTTAGTTTAGTCTCCACAATTCCCATTATGTCTGGTTTTTCTTCTAGCAGGTAATCATTAAGTTCATTCTGTCCTGAAATTAATCAATCGATGTTAGTATAGGCCACTTTCAATTTTCTTCTTTCTCCATTTTTTTTCTATCTTTGGTTTGCCCATTCTGATGTATCATTTCCTCAGTTTCCTGTTGATTACTCTCCAATGGAATTCCTTGCTTTCTGTTTCTGTTCTCTTCACATTTTTTCCCTTTACTTCATCTCTTAGTGTCTTTTCTTTTTCTAATTCTTCAATACTCATTTCTCTTTTTATCCATATCTTATTGTACTTTCCACTCCTTGCCAAGTCACCTACTTTTTCAAATATGTCTTCTGCTACCATCTGTGATCTTTGTTTTATCTTTCGAGGTCAATTTCTATCCTTAGAATAGTGACTGATCCTATATGTTTCATCAACATCTTTACATGCATCTTGGGCTCCCTCCTGAATTTCTTTTAGGATTGCTATTGCTGTCTCTTTTTCTTCTTTTTCTCTCATGTACCTCGCCAAACCATGTTTTTCTTTTAGTCCATATACAGGTAAACGTCGACTTACGATGGCATTAGGTTTCGATAGAGCCATCGTAAGACGATTTCATCGTAGGTCGATCCCCAATTTGTGTATCACTCTGTTCCGTGGTCACTGTACCTAGCTTACCTGTATATTAACCACCAGAGATACTGAATATAGCCTATTAAACATGTACAGTAGTTTATTTAATTATTTTTATCCTTTTTACTATATTCAAACACTATAATATGTATTTACAATACGATACTTAAATCTCGCGGGCAGCAGCCAATGCCAGCCGTATGACGTGACGTAATAATACTCGCATCATAAAATATAGTCACCGCTTATATCGATCGTTCTCTCTTTCACCCGCGAATTTTGAAAACCACAGAGAATGGGATTTAGGGCACATTTGTGAGAATGTAAAAACACAGGGGCGACTACAATAAATATAATCAAGACGCCGATATGGCAGCGTCGCGAATCCACTTGCTCCTCATGACGCCTACGTGTGCGGCACCGTATGGAAGGGGTTAAATTATCATATCGTCGTCGTCGTCGTCATCGTAAAGTCGAACAATCGTAAGTCGCGGCCATCGTAAGTCGACGTTTATCTGTATATATAAGATAAATGAAGGCACAATTTTTGGCTATTAGAATCAGTAAAAAAAAAAAAGGTTCTTTATGCTAGTATTTCTTATTTAAGACATAAGTGTGAAAAGTATGTACAATTGACAGACAGTGTATAAATACGGCACTCACTTATGTGTTGATTATATAAAAAATACTAGTATAAACTTTTTTTTGCTGATTGTAATAGCAAAAGCTTATGTCCTCATTTTTCTCATCCATAAAATCCAGGAGGAGCCAAGATAAGAGGGAGGGAGGGAGGGAGGGAGGTGGGTGAATGGGAGTATAGTGGGAATGGAATGGGTGGGAGGGGATTTTATGTCTTTTTTTTTTTTTTTTTGCTACTTCCCTTGTAAGGGGGAAAAGACCTTTGGTATATGTATGTCTGTATCTATCTATCTATATAGTATATACTGTATATATATATATATATATATATATATATATATATATATATATATATATACAGGTAAACGTCGACTTACGATGGCATTAAGTTTCGATAGAGCCATCGTAAGACGATTCCATCGTAAGTCGATCCCCAATTTGTGTATCACTCTGTTCCGTGGTCACTGTACCTAGCCTACCTGTATATTAACCACCAGAGATACTGAATATAGCCTGTTAAACATGTACAGTAGTTTATTTAATTATTTTTATCCTTTTTACCATATTCAAACACCATAATATGTATTTTCAGTACGGAACTTAAATCTCGCGGGCAGCAGCCAATGCCAGCCGTACGACGTGTCGTAATAATACTAGCATCATAAGATATAGTCACCGCTTATATCGATCGTTCTCTCTTTCACCCGCGAATTTTGAAAACCACAGAGAATGGGATTCAGGGCACATTTGAGAGAATGTAAAAACACAGGGGCGACTACAATAAATATAATCAAGACGCCGATATGGCAGCGTCGCGAATCCACTTACTCCTCATGACGCCTACGTGTGCGGCACCGTATGGAAGGGGTTAAATATATCATATCGTCGTCGTTGTCATCGTAAAGTCGAACAATCGTAAGTCGCGGCCATCGTAAGTCGACGTTTACCTGTATTTTCCTATCCACTGTGTCTCTGACCCGATTTGCTTTTTCATTAATTACTTGGATGATTGTGTCTTTTGCATTTTCCTGCAATTGTTGTTGGACTATTTCTTTGAAAACAATTTCTTTATTTTCAATGTTTTCCTTCAATTTCTTAATCTTTTGGATATTTTCTTCACCTAAGTTCTCATCAATTTTTTCAGTCATTTCTTGTTTTTTGTGGTTTACCTCTTTTTTAAGTTTTCACTATTGGTAGTATCATTAATCACTTCCATACGGTGACGCCTACATAGGCGTCATGAGGAGCAATTGGGTACACGATGATGCCAACGTCGGCGTCTTGATTATATTTATTGTAGTCGTACCTACGTAACCTCCATTCTCTCTAAGCTGGCTTCATCATATTTTCTATGGTTATCAAAATTCACAGGTGAAAGAGAACGAACGATTGAGCACCGACTTTATTTTTTATAATGCGATTATTATAACGCAACATTGCACATCGGGCAGCTAATGCTGACAGACGTGCGATGTGCCCCGGAGTATAGAGGTTAATTCTCTTCTTTTCATTATCACTCTTCAGCTCTCTTATATCCTTTTTCATTTCCTTACTCTCATTTCTTAGATCCAAGTTAGTTTTCCTCAGGTCGGAAATCTCAAAGTTTGCTTGCGCTAAGCAATCCATTAGTCCAACAATTTCGTTTATTAAGTCCATAATTTCATTTTCCCACCGTATCCTATTTTTGCTCATTTCCCTATCTCTAAGATACGACTTAAACTCCTGCTTTTGTACTTACTAAATCCAGAAAAAGCATCTTTGTGATATTGTCGAATGGTCGTATGAGTGTGGTAATCTTTGTTTACATCGAGGTTTGGCATGATGTCACCAGATGGCTCTGATTTGCAGTTGTCTTTCGAATCAGACATTTCATTATTTTCCTTCATTTTTTGCTAATTATGTCTTAACACATTTAACTAGCATAAATACATACATATACTTAGGCTTTTTCCCCCTTACAAGGGAGGTAGCCAAAAAGGAAAAGGCATAAAATCATTCCCACCCATTCCATCCCTGAATACACTCCACACCCCTCCACCCTCCCTCTCATCTTAGCACCTCCTGGATGATGGGTCATCCCTGCACCTTGTCCACTGCCCTGGGTCAGAAAGTGTCGCAAGACACAGCACATCCACAGCAAGGCCACTTCATTAAATCGGCTACCCACCCTCTCCGTCCCCCCATGCATAAAAGGAGAAGACGGGGAGAAATCCCTTCGGGCTGCGTCAAATTTTACTCACACACACTACCTCACCCCCCATTCCCCCATCCATTCCACCTCATGCATCACAACATCATCCATATACAACCATTCTCCATTCACCCCTGTCTTCTGTCCTCTCCCGTCCTTCCTCAACAGACATTCCCCTCTTCCCCAAAGCCCCCTTCACCCCATCCATCCACCTCATCCTAGGACGTCCCCTCATGTTCACTCCCTCCACATCTGCTTTTCCATACCTCTTTTACTAGTCTTTCTTCACTCATTCTTTCCATGTGTCCAAACCATCCTAATACTCTTTCATCAACCCTATCTCCCAGCTCCCTTTCCACCCCTGTTCTCCTCCTCACCTCCTCATTTCTCACTCTATCTAGCCTAGTAACCCCCATCATACTTCTCAGACACCTCATCTCAAACACATTCAAACTCCTTCTCTCTTCCTCTCTTATGTTCCATGTTTCTGCCCCATATAGTGCTGTTGGCACAATCACTCCTTCATACATGGAACAAACTGGACAATGAAATAGTATGCGCAAGAACCATTCATGAGTTTAAAAACAAACTAGACACTGCAAGATACAAAGGCGGGACATCACGAGCATAGCTCCCCTTCCCGCAAAATACAACTAGGTAAAACTAGGTAAATACAGTCTACTCTTAGCATCCATTTCAGACACTCATGATTTCTCCCCTCCCCTACAATACAAACCAGGTTTCCTTTTTCATCGTTTATCCTCTTCTTTGGGGCCCAGCGACGATGAAGGTGTTGATGGTTCCGTGGTCGGCGTGTGATGGGGTGAAAAGGGTGTTGAGCAAGAGAGAAATGTCCGTTGAGCAAGGAAAGGAGAGGCAGGAGACAAGGATGGGTGGAGAGTGTGTACAGATGATACTTTTATGCAAGGAAAGAAGGTACAGGGGATGGAGGGGGGGTTATGTGTGAATGATATTTGATGCAGTCCAAAGGTATTTCTCCCCATCTTCTCTTGTTCTACATGAGGGGATGGAGAGGTTGGGTTGCCAATTAAGTGAAGTGGCCTTGCTTTGGATGTACTGTGTCTTGCTACATTGCTTCTGTCCCAGGGCAGTGGGCAGGATATAGGGATGACCCGTGTCATCCATGAGGACCTAAGTTGAGAGGGGAGAAAGGGTGGTGGATAAGACTGGAATGGGTGGGAGTAGGTACATGCCTTTGACTTTGGCTACCTCCCTTATAAGGGGGAAAAATATTTTGGTATATAGATAGATGTCTTTCTTTGCCATATGAAAGAGTAACTCCAGTCTGAAAGTGTTCTTGATCAATTGCAAGTATCATTCAGACAAGTGATGTAGAGCAAAGGCTCACCCCAACTGCAAAATTGGACAATATTTCACCCTAATAACAACTGGACACACTCACCCTAACATTACTACACTTAGAAAAGGCACAAAATAAACATTTAAATTTGTATTAATATTATCATCACATACAGTACAGGTGAGGAACATATGCCAGAGGGTATGTAGCTGCAATCTTAGTTGTTACTTCTGCCCTATGCATTTAGACTGTTGGGATTGGTAAAAACCCTGCTAGGAATCAGAGAAAAATTTGGATGCAAGGCCTGCATACTTACAATTATGCCACCCATACACATTACAGTACTGTTACATAGTAGTACTTTCATCTAAAAACGTCAAAGTGTAGCACATACATATAGGCTACATTGACAAAGAAATGATCACATATATTGTAATACAGTTGTTTGTCATAATTTATGCAATATCCTGTAGTATCCTGTAGTTCTTGAAGTGTGCTTGCCATCATGTAAAATGTGTGCATAAACTACAGACTTCTCTAATTCTGAAAAAAAAAAAAAAAAATCTTCACCCATTACATGGAAACCTGACCTTTGAGATACTGAGATATTTGTCCCTCCAATGGTAAGTCCCTTTAATGTAAATTCATGCAGATCCAAACATTAAAGATGTTTGTGGCCCACAAATGTTGTTGGTAAAGTTGTCTGTAGAACATTCTAATTCTCTATTGAGAAAAGGAGTGAGACCTACCCAATTTGAGTTGGCATGTACCAACAACTACAAGTTGTATCAATATAATCAACAAATTTGTGCAGCCACCTGGGGCACCTTCTCTATCCTGACCCAATGATATAAATGCTAGACCATCTAAAATGCCACTGCACTACCTCACTTCAGATTCATGGTACAGGTTGCTAAGTCTCATTCTTCTGATGTTATGAGAAGTGAAAAATGACATTGTGTATTAGAACAAACATATTGATATCCACTTGTCAAGAGTTGTTTGTAGCATCTCTTCATATTAAAATTCATATTCTTGGCAGATATATAACCATATAAACAAGATATATATGAATGCACCACTCTTGCAGGTGTCACATATAACTTCCTAATCTTCTAGGACACATAAGAAGTTATCCACTTCATAAATCACATGCTTGAAATGGATAAATGCTTCAACTGTTCATTTAATGTAAATAGGATAGGAGCTATTGAAATCTTTGTCATTGTCATACATCACAAAGGGACAATTCTCAAAGCTACTATCAGTACACCACACACCTTCAATAATTAACTCATCAACAGTCTCTGGATTTTTGGGTACAGTGCCTTATTTCTGGCACCTCAAATCACACTTGCAAATATCCAGTCATCCTAGTTTGGCTATTACATCAAGTAAGTTTTGTGCCAGCATGGCCTGAGTTGTATCCTATGTTTTCATGTTCATACGCAACCAAGTAACTTCCTTTCTCTTGGCATCAAGTTCATAACTGTGTTCAGAGGATGATCTTGGGTTTGCAATCTGAAATTAAGATCATTAGTATTATCAATTTATTTCTTTATTGATGTGTTGTGACAATGGATATAAGTACAACTAACATTAGCTCAGGAAATTATATATCTTATATAGGGCTTTTTTCTTACATTTTAATATTTGAATTGCTGATTTTGTAAGAAATAAGTTAGAACTAATACTTTTTGTAGACTTGCATTGCACTTTTGCAGTTCCTAGAAATAAACATGCAAACTTACTGTTTCCCTGTCTTGTCAGGAAGCCCTTGCATGAAGATGACCACTGATGACGCTGCCACCTGATGAACTCGATGCTCATTTTTAATACATAGACATAACAGTACAATCTTATAAATCTACTATTCTTAGTAATTTCCATCAACACACAAGAAATGTATCAAATTAACAAATGTCCATGGTCAATAATTTTGTTACCCTACATATATTGCTCACCTTCTGGTGAGGGTGAGTATTTGTCCTTTTTCTGCATATCTAGGGTGAATATTTGTCTATTAATGGGGATGAGCAAATGTCCTAGTGAGCATTTATTTATCTGAGACCCTAGACCAGAGCCCCACCTTCAGATGAATAAAGATTTCTGCAGTTACCAAATTAAGATTACAGAGTAACACTTAAATGTTAAAATGTCACTTATAGAATGTGTTAAAGTTTATTTGGGCAAAATAAAAATGTTTATCTGACTTACAGCCAGTTCAATTACGAGCTTCCTGAAAAATTAGAGTAATTCAGTTATGTCAAAATTGGACTTTCAGAATATCTTTATGCAGTGCCTAAAATCAAACTATGATTATTTATGAATTTGAGGATAATTACCAGGAAAATCAAGGAGGGTACAGGTGTATACTTGTGTATATTGATGAGAGAGAGCACTTGAGGAAGGTGGCCTTCTCTGGCACCAACAAAGAAGAGACGTGAAGATGCAAAAATCCCTCCATTAAGACTTCCAAATGTTGAGCAGGCCACAAAAAAGGGCATGATCCATGCTGCTGCACCTAGTATTCTATTTCCAAACAACTGAAAAATAAAATATTTACAAAATATGTTAGCAGTACATAAATTTATCATATGGGAACATACACCAGGAGGCAAGTAGCCTCATTCACATGCTCACACAACTCCCTATGGTTTTACCTAGGAAAGCCCAATGCAGGCACCCTTCCCATTACAAACAGCTATTGACAAGAATGGATTTGCCACAACCAAGTGTTCTGTGGCTATCCCCTTAGTCTCCTCCACTAGAGATTGTCTCTTATAGAGGCAATCCTATGAGTGGGATCAACATCAGAGAAGTATGCCACATGCCCATAGAGCTAAAGATGCTCTTCATGAATTATTCTAGTAACAGGCTTTGACCGAGTTTCATGGAGAAATCACTGGTTTAATACAAAGTCATTCCAATAATATCCCCAATGATTATCTGGCAATGCTTTGTACAAATGACATTGAGGTGACTTCTGAAGTCATCATTCAGTGTTCAAGTTTCACACTCAAACAACAAAACAGGAAGTATTATCTATTTAAATATTTGGATCCTAATCCTCATGCACTATATTGACAGCACCATACACTAACTGAGCAAGTCCATGATACCATGAGTTATGCCAAGCCTTCGAAGTATTTTCTGATATGACCCACTGCATACATTACATAAGGTATGCAAAGCTTTCCAAAACCTAAATACCCTAGAAACATGCATAGATAAACTGAAATTTATCATCCAATAAGCCCCCAAATGACTGGACTTAGAGACTCTCACCTCTGGTCTCATCTCCCTTTGCAACCAGGATCTCTAATGACCAACAAAGACAAGATTGACAAATTTAGTATTGCCAATGAATGCTTTGTAATGACGCTGATCAATAACTGCCTAATATCCAGTATATGCAGGTGTTTAAAAGCACTGGAGTAAGGCTTCACTAACATCTCACTCCTAAATTGATAAGAAAGAAGCCAGGCACACCACAAAGCACTCTGTAAAGAGTACAGGCCAGACATCATGTCAAATAATCCTCTCATGAATTTCAAGAATCTGCAAAATTTCCCAGAGTACCTAACAACATATTGAATCAAATGCCTTCTTGAGATCAATATAGGTCTTCATGCAACTACTGTTGAAATTCATGTTGGCACTTCACAGGAACATGAAACATTAAGATCCATTCAGTTTTTGATTTACAGATGCTCCTACACTTACGTTTTAGTTACGTTCCGAACGGCCGAACGTAAGTTGAAAATGAACGTAAGTTGTTACTGTACTATACATCGGTAAATTCTATTACCGTATCTTATAAAACACCCCTAAATAATTAATTAAACACATAACATTGTAAAATAATAACATTAATTTCAAATAGATTAAATTCAAGCAACATAAATTGAGATGGTGGAGGAGGAGGGGGAGGAGGAGGAGGCAAGGCATTTTCAGTTTGTCGTCTGCGCAATGTAAACAATGGATGCAGCGTCGTGCGCAAGTATCGTTTGAACTACGGAGAGCGCGGTAAACTAAAAAATTCACTCAAAAAATTCTTTTTTACAAATTTTTTTTACCGTCAGTTCAAACGTAAAATCGAAAAAACGTAAAACGAATGAACGTAAGTAGAGGAGCGTCTGTACTGGGCTTGAGCCCAGACTGCTCACACTTCTTAAACTCTATCAAAGGTGAGCAAACCTGTGCTAGCAACAGTGAGGTAAGCACCTTACCCTGCACTGAATAACACTGTGGCAATTATTGCAGTTCCATCAGTCCCTTTTTTTTATTCCATATATTTACAAGAGAAAATGGTATCTGACTGCCAACTGGCAGACAGCACCATATGAAATCCATAGATCATAGCCTCACTTCCAGCTTTCATTAACTTGTGTTGATGTTGAAGACACCAGTCATCTTTTGACCCTTTTAATTTAATCACTGCCTATCTAACCTTCCAAGGAAGAAACGAGTTTCATCTATCTTTGGATTATCCACAGTCAATTGAACAACTGCCAGGGGAAGCTGGTTAGTCAGAAGGTCAGCAGTGTACAACTACAGTATTCAAAGTACTTGTCCCAGTAAGCTCTATGCCCCTCCACATCTGACACTAGTTTTTCATTAACTGTTTAGACAGAGCTCAATTGGATCACAGAATTGGAGCTAGACAGAGCTCAATTGGATCACAGAATTGGAGCAGAGTTTCTTCAGAACTCAGTAGATAGGTCTGAAACCATTCATACTGAAACAGCCTTCGACATCCTCAACGATGTCCGACATAACTCTCCTAGCTTTTCAACAGGGCTTTAGTTCACCATTTCAGAGTTCTGTATAGGCCCATGTCCTAACTAATCTGACATCACAACTCATCTCTATGTCATCCAGTTTCTCATGCAACACCACAACCTTCTTCAATTTTAGATGCTCTCCTATACATTCCACAGGTGCTTTCACATTTAAAGGTATCCAACAGTTCTTTAGACATCTTAAAGGCACTGAGCATTTCAAATCGAGTGGAGACTGCTAATGCATTCTCCTGGATGATAATTTCAAGGTGAAACTCGTGTGGATTACATCTCTGGATTCTCCTGAACCTTACACATAATTTGAGTGTTACAACCACACAACTATGATTGGTCCCAAAGATCTCGGCACTCTGGGAAACCCTTCAACTTTGTAGTATCCTTCAATAAGAAGAAGGGAAAAAAAAAGAAAAAAAAAAGGATGAGATGATCTCCTGTGCTACACCTCTAGTCTGTTTGTGTGTCTCATCTCTGGAACCAGCAACTTTTAACCTTTTGTACTTTGCAAAAGTCAGGAAATAATGGGGGCCAGCATGTACTTCATAGTCAGCTCTATTAGTGCCAGTAACCACACAAAGTTGCCCAAGAAACAAATGTGTTGACTATCAAGTCAAGCTTGCCATAAAAAATATTCTTTTCAATTTTACATGCCCAGATACTATGTACAGAATTTAATGATGGAGCCCAAGGTGTGCTTCAACTATATCTGCAACATATGCTCATCACCCAGAATAACCCCCGTAATGGCTGTAATCGAAGATATACCTACAGCCACTCTACCCCACCCCCATTCATTGTGGTGGGCCCCATTGTTGTAGTCCAATCCTTCCTATCAATCTCACCACTAACAGGTACCACACAAGAAATTAATAAGAAAAATAGAATCAATAGGTGGCATCAGAGGTAAATTATTGGAATGGATGGAAGACTTCCTGACTGGGAGAAAAATGAGGGTAGTACATACATACATATACCAAAGGCTTTTTCCCCCTTACACAGGGGGTAGCCAAAAAGAAAAAGGCATAGAAATCACTCCCACCCATTTCATTTCCCATATATTCCACTCCCCTCCACCCTCCTATCTTGGCCCCTCCTGGATGATGGGTCATCCCTGCATCCTGTCCACTGCCCTGAGTCAGAAGCAGTGTCACAAGACACAGCACATCCACAGCAAGGCCACTTCATGCAGGAGATGAGACGATGGGGAGAAATCCCTTCGGGCTGCGTCAAATTTTTTTCTCATACATACTTCCTCAACCCCTATCCCCCACCCACTCCCCCTCATGCATCACAGCCTCATCTATACACAACCCTTCTCCATTCACCTCTATCTTCTGTCCTCTCCCGTCCTTCCTCTACAGACATTCCTCTCTTTTGTAAGACCCTTTTCACCCCATCCATCCATCTTATCCTAGGACGCCCCCCCATGTTCACTCCCTCCACCTCCGCCTTCCACACTTCTTTTTCTAATCTTTCTTCACTCATTCTTTCCATGTGTCCAAACCATCCTAATACTCTTTCATCAACCCTATCTCCCAGCTCCCTCTCCACCCCTGTTCTCCTCCTCACCTCCTCATTTCTCATTCTATCTAGCCTAGTAACCACTATCATACTTCTCAGACATTTCATCTCAAACACATTCAAACTCCTTCTCTCTTCCTCTCATATGTTCCATGTTTCTACCCCATACATTGCTGTTGGCACAATCACTCCTTCATATAACCTCCTCTTAGCATCCATTCTCAGATGTCTATTTCTCATTACACTTTTTAATCCACCAAGGCATTTACACGCTTCTCTCAATCTACATTCTACCTCCTCCCCCACTCCTCCCTATCCTGTCACATTCGCACCCAAGTATCTGAAACTATCCACTTCCTCCAGTTCCTCACCCTTAATGCTCACTTCCAGCCTACTGTCACTCTCTCCCCTTGTACATCTCATCACCTTACTTTTGCCCACATTGATCTTCAGCTTCCTTCTTTCACACACCTTCTCAAACTCTGTCACTAACTTCCTCAATCCCTCCTCTGATCCTGCTAAAAGGGCAGTGTCATCAGCAAACAACAACTGGCTCACCTCCCACTTTTCTCCATTTTCTTTAATCATCTCCAACCCCTGACCCACTACCCTTGTATTCACCTCTCGCATCACCCCATCCATGTAAAGATTGAACAGCCAGGGCGACATAACACATCCCTGAGGAAGTCCCACCTTTACCTCAAACCATTCACTCTCTCCATTTCTAATCCTAATGCAAGCTCTACTACTCTCATAAAAACTCTTGACTGCTCTTAACAGCTTTCCTCCTATCCCATATATCTGCAGTGCCTCCCACTGTGCCTTCCTGTCTACCCTGTCATAAGCCTTTTCCAAATCCATAAAAGCCCAAAAAACATCCTTACCTTTTCCTATAGCTTTCTCACATATCTGTCTTACCACAAAAATCTGATCTACACAACCTCTACCTGTCCTAAAACCACACTATTCCTCACTAATTACTCCCTCTGTTCTTCTCCTAATCCTCTCAATCAAGACCCTCCCATAAACCTTCCCAACTACACTCAACAAGCTGATCCCTCTGTAACTACTACACTCACACTTGTCCCCCTTTCCTTTGTAAAGCGGAACTATACAGGCACTCCTCCAGTCCTCCGGCACTCTACCTTCTCTTAAACAAACATTAAATAACCTCACCAACCAGTCCACCATAACTGTACTTCCTTTCTTCAGACATTCTTAATGGCATCCATCCAATCCAGGTGTCTTACCCGCTCTCATCATCTTAACAGCTGCTTTCACTTCATCCTTCCCTATTTCTCCTCCATTTTCCTCACTCATCACTCTCATTTTCTTAGTGCTTCCCACTGCAGCTACCTTTCCCTCCCTATCCTCCTTCACATTTAGCAACTCCCTAAAATACTCTGCCCACTTTGAAATTGTAAGAAATTATAAGTGGTGTCCCTCTGTTGTGCTGTCGCGGAATGCAGCGTCTCAAACGATATTTATTAAGGACTTACCACTGAGGGGGGGTGGAAGGACAAGATGTTAGTGGCGCCTCGACAGACTAGTGTTTAACCAAAAGCACCTCCAATGGGAATGATCAAAGATACCTGTATAAGAACAATTTGGGAATTATGAAATTAAGCCTGATGACTTAAAGGTATATGCTGCCACCACCCAATCGCCTATATGGATATATATGATCAAAGATGGAAACTGCTCCTCATTAATCCCGTCTAATTCCGTCCCCTTTCCTCAGGTCATTCGGGGTTGGTTCTGGGTAGCGAAAGGCCTTCCGTGACACTACAATAGTGATGTCCAAGTTGGATAATGAAAGAATAGAAGTGTAGGTTTTCTATGCATTGATTATCAAACTGTAGAAAAATATATAAAAAAATAAAAGGGTATATTGTGGTTTTCTCCACTAGACAATAAATTGTGGTCCATACAGTATGAAAAATATATGTATATATATGTTGGTCCTGTCCAACAACTACAATGGCCTAGGCTTAATAACCTGAACATACTAGGTAGTTAATGACGCAGTTATGGAGACTATGGGCCAATGCGTATGGGCACCATAAGTAGGTCACGGGTGCGTGGGTAGGCGTGATTCTTATGCTCCAACCTTCTGGCCACCATATGAGTGTTTACAATACACTGTATCCTTACTTGAGAACGATCACATCCAGAATTGTACTAAGTATTTCCCCCTAGTAGCTAATGAACATATGTATAACACCTTTGAGTACCCCTTCCACGCAACAAGTGTAACGTGTTTGTATTCACACTCCTCTAACCCCGTTTTTCACCCTGTTAACGGGGGTAATTTGGGCATCAGACTCATCTAAACACTTAATATTAATGTCTATCTACTATGTCTTCAATATATATATAATTTTCACATATCGTCACTTAATCCCATTAATCTTACAGAACACATTGACATACCTGTTCACGGGGGTAATTCGGGCATCAGACTAATTTTAGCTGTGCACAAGAAACCGAGATGGGCGTATGTGTTCGCATCCATGCGTAAAACTACAAACCTCCCCTCTCGTACTATTTCGTAAAACTTCATTTTGCTTCTCAACACAACCCCTAGCTGTTACAATCTCTCCCTAAACTATTCCTCTGGTGGAATCCTGAACTGAAAGTTGGGAGTTTTTCCTAATCCTCTTAAAGCTAATGGTCCTAGTTTACGCCTCCATCCAAATGCGTCTTAGTGACGTCATGGGTGGGCAAAGTTATGGTGAGCTATTATTCTAGATCAGTTGAAATATTCATAGCTACCTCTTCCTATTGTATGTTTTTCTTCACTATGGTTATGGTAAAGCCCTTTTGGTAACACATCTTGATGGGTAGACACAGAACAAAATAAATTCTTGATCTATCAAGGCCCTATTTCCTCCTTTGTCTGCTTCTTGGTTGAATAAAACCATCACGACATCCATGCACTTAGACTCTCAAGTCAACCCTAAAAAAAAAATGATAAAACGCAATTACGAAAACAATATTCCTTCAAAATTCCTGGCCTTACACCGCAAGGGCTAGTGCTGGCTCCAATCATGTTTGCCATATATATAAACAACATGGATGAAGAAGTGGAGTGTTATATGAATTTCTTCGCAGACAATGCAAAAATACTAAAGAAAGTAAGAACAGAGGAGGATTGTGAATCATTACAATCAGGCCTGGACACAAAAGTGGGAAGTGAACTTCAATATCAAGAAATGTAGTATAATGGAGTTTGGAAAAAGTAAAAACAAAATATCAAAAAATTATGAAATTGGTGAAGAAGAAATAAAAAAAGTGAACTCGGAAAGAGACTTTGGAGTAATAATCAGCAAAGACACACCAGACAAACATATCAAAAATAGTCAGAGAAACCTTCAACCTATTAAGGTCAATGAAAGTGGCATTTGACTATTTGGATGAAGACAAGATTAAAAAAATATTAGTTACATTAATAAGACCAAAACTGGAATATGCAACGACACTATGGACACCCAGTACTAAAAAGAATATAAAGAAATTAGAAAGAATACAGAGAGCAATGACAAAGTTGGCACCAGCTCTTTCCAAATTAACATACGAACAAAGATTATCCAAATTGGAACTACCAACACTGGAGCAGAGAAGAGAAAGAGGTGAACTACTTACTATCTATAGAATCATGAAAGGAATGGAAATCCTTAATAGGAATGATTTACTAAAAAGTGACAATGGAAAAACAAGAGGACAAAAGAGATCTGAAAAATAAAAATAGCTTCCCACACAGAGTGCTATATCTGGATTAATCTAGAAAAAAGAAACAGTGTGTGCAAACACTATTCAAGATTTTAAGAAAAAACTTGATGCTGAAAGATACAAAGATGGGTCACCACAAGCATAGCTCCCTTCCTGTATGATACAACTAGGTAAATACAACTAGTAAATACATCAGAGAAAGCCAATGTATTTGTTCCAAGCCTCATGAACTCTGCTGATAAAAAGGGCAATTCATCATCCTTGGAGATAGAAAAAAAATTCCAGGCATCTACATGGAAACCCTCATATGATGCACATTAAGTGTAAATGTTCTTTTAAGAAATATAGATTGCTTAAGCACACAAAAAATATATATATATACTGTTTTAATTTTCACTTAAACCAATTCTAAGGACCATTACATTTTATATCTGACAACAAACTTAAAAACATTAAAATCTGGTAACCATAATACCACTAATGCAATGCATATTATATACATATGTATCTGTAACATAACCAAATACAGCTATAGCAATTGACCTGGCCTGGTGTCTCAGAAGTTTCCTGGACCTGACAAGCAGCCTGCGTGTTGTGATCATAAACCTATGACTAGCCTCAAAGAACTTGGTACTCCAATAAGCTATGCAGATCTGCAGTGTCCTCCAATGAGTATTGACAAATACATTGGTGTTACTCTCATCTTTGAAAAAGGAACAAGTAATATTCAACCTTCTGGACTTTGTAGAATTCAAAAGAAGAATAATGTTAGTGGTCCTGGTTCTATAGCCATTTCTGTGACTGCAAGTAACCAAGTTTCCCAAAACAACTAGTGTGTACAGTAAAAATCATATGCTCATCAACCAGATTAACATCTATAATAGCACGCTATAGTCACCTAGATATATCTACAGCTACCAGTGAAAACTAGTCCCATTGTTTTGACTTGACCAGTAATAGGTGTAACCCTCACTACTGTCCTCACATATGCTCAGTCTCCTCACCTCAGAGACACTATTTTCATTCTAAGCCTCTTGAGTTCCACTGATGATACAGTAAAAGAAAATATTCAATCATCCTTGGAAATGGATAGAATGTTCCAGACACCCACATGGAGACCCTGCCAAAGGTTCAACCTGGTCCAAGCTCAACTTGCACATACCTCTTTTGCACAACCCCGACACTACATGCAGTGGGCTTTCTGGATTTGACTGATGTATGTTCCAAGCCAGCCACCATAAACTATGTTTACAAGCCATATCTGTACATCTAAAGATCACCTCCCACACCCCATGCCACAAAGCTCATTGAGGGGAGACTAGGCATTGTGCACATATCTTAACCTAACAGCTTCAGGAGTCACAAGAAAGTATGCATCTACCACCTGGCTGTTGGGGGGAGACAGCCATAGGCCATGTGGTTTTGGACCATGAGCTAGATATTTAACTTAGGGTGTGTTTGATTTAAAGGTTTATGCGAGGCAGCTGATTTACCTCTTAGAGCCAAGAGGAGCCATTTGTTTTGGCCTAAATAAAGGACTAAAGATGCATGTTGCTAGGTGCTGGGTGATGTTTTGGCACATCCTACTGGATTCCCGTATGAAGAAAGTATATTCTGTTTGTTATATACTGATATGTAAGCCACCCATAAAATCACTTTTCATGAAGTTTGGATGAAAAAAGGCAAGAAAAATAGAGGGGAACACTATGGTAATAGCTCCATGGCTCTCAGAGTGAGACAGACATTGCCTCTCTGGAGCAAACTCCTCTACTTTTCCAAACCCTTATTTTGGAGATAGCTCTGTGGCCTGGCACTCGCTCCCTGGATTCAGCTGATGATCTCAACTGAAATGTTTGGATCCAACTAGAGATTTGCCAACTTTCTGGATGCAAAAAAGGTTCCAGTGAAGGGATCTCTGTGGCTACAAACAGTAACAGTAACAATGTCCAGATAAAAGTAAAATGAGATTTCACATTCTAGGTATAGCTACTTACCACAGCCACAGCACTTGTTGCTAGCATTTCATCTGCTGTGAGAACTCCAAAATATGCTACATTTGCAAGTACATATACAACAGTGACAAGTGGTAAAGAAATCATAATAGCTCTTGGTAAGTTTCTGAAAGAAAAAACAAATAAAATAATTAGCAGTGTGGAAACAAAGGATTTGTGCTTAAAGTCTTAAGTAACTGCAAACAAGTACACAGAATGAATGGCCAAAATAAAACAGCAGCAAGGAGCATTATATTCACCATCAATGATGTCAAGAACCAAATCTGGCAAAATTAAATCAGGCATAGGAGTTTTGCCCACAAAAGTTTCAGCCTTTCATAACATGGAATCATCTTTTGGAGTCTTTAGTGATTAGTATATCACCACCAGTCTGTGGCCCTCTTCAGCAGCCATAGACTGTGGTCATACATACATACATACATATACCAAGGCTTTTTCCCCCTTTCAAGGGAGGTAGCCAAAAAGGGAAAGGCATAAAAACACTCCCACCCATTTCATCCCTAAATACACTCCACACCCCTCCCACCCTCCCTCTCATCTGAGCACCTCCTGGATGACGGGTCATCTGTGGTCATAATATACTTAAATACATAAGAATGAAGGAGACTACAAGAGACCTTAAGGCCAACACTATGCAGTTTCACAATACAGATCACTATTAAACATTTTTTTTTTCTCTGACAGTGGGTTTTACAAGTCAAGGAAAAATATGTTTTATGCGACAAAGACCAAATTGGAGGAAATATGGAATGCTTTACTGAACTTGTATGGTTAGTGTATATGGAGAAGAGACTGAAATAAAAATATATGGAGTCAAGACAAAGAGCACATGAGATCCCCATGAATTAAAAAATTAAATATATATATAAATAAATAATGTACACAAAAAACAGTAAACAACGAAACAAGTCAAGGAACAAAAAGTGTAGATTAGTACAATATATTTATTGGTATACATGCAGGCAATGGAAAAACTGAGATGAGATCAAAGGTCATACAATAAAACAGAAGTCAAGTGATAGAAATGCAACAATGAAAAATAATAAAATAGCAATATACAGATTGAAGAGTATGTAATTTTGACCCCCCAAAAAAAATTGAGAAGCAATTAATTAAAAGAATTGGGTAGTTTGTTTCCGTGTTCAGGCCTATTCTGTATTGGTATTGTCTTAGTGTTGGATGGTGACCTGAATGTCATGGTACTAATGTGGTTCTTCCTTCTCTACAGAGGATATTTCTATACTGCTAATGGGAGGAATGGATATGAAGACAGAGGGAGAGAGGGAGAAAAAGGAGGAAATAAATGCTTATAAATATTACTAAGGTTACAATGGCACCAATACTTACACATATGGATTCTTGATCTCCTCAACCACGAAATTTAGGTAATTCCTGAAAAGAAAATTTATACTGTAAGAATCATAAAATTCAGATTTTCAAATCAACCATTTCAAGAACATGCTTGTATTTGTATTCAAATAATATATATATGATATCCACACTATCACTAATATGCATAAAACAGATTATCTTCCGCAAACATTAACATGAACTGACTACCTGAAATGAATAAAGTTATGTCAGGACCATTTGGATTTAAGAATGATGGATCATTTAATGGAGGTTGATTTAACTGCTATGATAACAAATGATAAAGCACAAGAAACATGAGAGGCAGACTGGTGGAAATTAGAGAAAGACCAGCATTGACCGAGAAACTTTATAAATGATCTTCTGAACAGAAGACACAAGTTTTACAAGAGGAATATGAGTGAAAGAAAATGACAAGCACTATAATTGTTGTTGGTAATTATGTTTAGGTATACAGTATAGCCATTACCAATTGCTGACCTTTGAGTTACCTAGTTCTAGCTGCCAATCATATAAAATTGTCTCTTCTCCCCACACCACCTAACCTTATTAGAACAAGGTTTCATTAACGCTTCTGTGTCATTCAATAAAAAATGTTTGCAATTGTGATTACAAATTTCTACTAGAATGGCACCAATCTAACATGGAGTCAAGATGTCCAAGGACACCACGTTTCACGTCAAACAAATTTGTAACATAGTCAACAAGACTTAAACTCTGTACGTCAATTTGTGGTTCTTTGTAAATGTTCTATATCAAGTTGTACATCATACAATGCTCAGAGAATATTCCCTCATCTGTAATCCTGTGAGTGTCCAACCTAATAAGCTCTATCAAGGCAGAGTCAAGGGCTTGTAGAATCTAGATTATATATTTGACGACAGACTACATTAAAAGATGGCATGCACCCCCATTTAAGCATGTTTCCTCCAACCCGTTTGTAAGTAGTTTACTGTTGTATTCAGTTCAGTTAGTTTCCACCTATTAGATGTGTGTATTTGTGTATGTGTGTATTTACTTAATTGTAGTATATAGGAAAGGAGCAATGCTCTTTGGATCCCATCTCCTATTCTCTAGTTTTCTGACATACCAAGACTCAAATTTATGTACAATTCCAACTTAATCTATATCCTTGATTTCCAATTGTCATAGATTTGAGCTCATGTATTTACCTAGTTGTATTTTACGGGAAGGGGAGCTACGCTTGTATCTACCTAGTTGTATTATACGGGAAGGGGAGCTATGCTCATGGTGACCTGTTTTTGTATCTCACAAGATCAAGTTAGGATAATCATAGAAGAACGAGGGATTTTAAAAACCCTCCAAACATTAGTTGGGCACATTTCTAAAATTTTATCTTCCTCAAAGTCATACACATCTCTATTAAAAATTACCCCTTTGGCATAACTAAAGGTATAGTGGGATTTAACTTCCTTAATGTCTGATTTCTGACTCAAGTTAAGCAACATGGCAGAGCTTACTCAAAAGACTTTACATGAATTAAGAAGGAATTTCTTCCAAATTGTGATACCTGTGAGTTAGTCAAATTACCAGAGCCAAGGTGACTCTTCAAGAATCTTCTAAACTCGAACAAGTTAGCACGTTCCTTTGCAAAAGTGATAATAAGCCACTTAGCTGGATTGGGAGGTCTCTGCACACTTTCCTTCCTTTCCTCTACCGGGTTTTCTGGATAAAAGATATCCAGGTTAGGTGGCACTCTAGCAACAAGTTGGGCCAAAGATTCATTTCCTTTGGAATTATTATAATCCAAGCAGGCAGCAGCTGCATCCTGATTAGAAAGAAATGAGATCCAGACTAGCCAAGCCTTAAAGTTGTCAGTCAGTTTAACCCTGATCTCTTTAATTGGTCCAAATTTACAGAACTCTTCATGTAAGTCAACATAACTCTTATCAAGAGAGACATATTTTAAATGTAAGACTTTATGACAATTAGGAGCAATACTTGAGCTATTTATAGGCTTCTGAGTATCTAAAGATGATTTTGTCACTCCAGAATCCATTCCAATTGTAAGTTTCTGGACAACAGAATTATCTGTCAATGAAGTCTTAGTTTCATTGCTGAAATCCTTTAAGACGGAGTTAACAACTGGGAGTTTTACTTTTGCCGAGCCATTATCGTCAACATTAGAATCAGCAATATTAGGAGAGGGATCAGGAGGTTTAGGAGGAGGATCAGGTAGTGGTGGAGGTTTAGAATATACAGTTTGAACAGCCACCATGATCATGTATATTTATAGGGCCACACCATATATCATGAGAGAGAGATCAATACATAGAAGATACTGCAGTTGCCTGATGCCTCAAGCAATAAAAGAAAAGTCTCTGCAGAGTCGGGAAGTTCCAGAAACGACTATTTACACATGCAGGGCTTCGGAAGTGAGTTAAAGACTTTGTCAACCCGGAGCTTTGTCCTCTTTTGTTTTGTCCCATTTAGGGTGGGGCCGGCATAGTCACTCTGCATGTGTACTGGATAGAGACAAAGAAAGTCGGCAGCCAAGTACCTACCTCGCAAACATGTATTCCCAAATCGGTGAGCTTTCGGCCCTCGCAGGGAGTAGTGACCTCGCGGTATACATCCCCACTTGACTGGGTTCTGACATATAGCTTGGGAGGCACCAAGATACCAGAACCTTCCTTAATGAGTATTAGAGAAAGATGGTGAAAAAAGGAGAGTAGGGTAGCAAATATGAAGGATAGGGATAGGGGAATTAACAAAGGAAAAAGGTGGGGGACTCCCTATCTATTCACTACCCCAAAAAAACCCATCCTAAAACAACTGTCATAGGGTGAGGGCGGGAAATCCTATGAGCATTTCAGTCCATGGTTAACCTCTTCAGTATGGGCCAAAATCTCGCGGGCAGCATTATCTGCCAGACGTACGATGTGTCGTAATAATACTCGCATCATAAAATATAGTCACCGCTTATATCGATCGTTCTCTCTTTCACCCATGAATTTTGATAACCATAGAAAATGTGATGAAGACAGTTTAGAGAGTATGTCATTACGCAGGGGCAACTACAATAAATATAATCAAGACGCCGATATGGCAGCCTTGCGTATCCACTTGCTCCTCATGCCGCCTTCGTATGCGGCACCGTATAGAAGGGGTTAAAGACAAGCTAGGGTCATCAACAAAAGTCCGTTGGCTCAGATTTTGTCTGGTAGCTTAGGGCTGACCTCTCCAGTATGGTTGTACCTGGCTGGCACAGCTCAGCCCGTCCTTGTTACATGCAAACCCCACCACTATATCAAAGTACTGGGCCCCAGGGGGATCTCTCTTCTTTGTTCCAAAGTCAGTAACTCCAATTTAGCCAGTCTCTCTTCATATAACAAGTCTGAAAGTGTTGGAGCCATTTTTGTGGTTGCTCTCTGGATTCTTTCAATTTTCTTTATATTCTTTTTGGTACTGGGTGACCATAATGTCGAAGCATATTCCAGTCTGGGCCTTATTAGTGTGATTAATATTTTTTCTATATAATTTCTTCATCCAAATAGGTAAATGCCACTTTTATTGATCTCAGCGAGTTATAGGATTCTCTGACAATTTTGTTTATTCATTTATCAGGGGACAAGTCGTTTGAGATAATTATTCCCAGATCTTTTTCAGATCCCATTTTTTTGGCCTCCTTAGATCCAATTTTACATTGTCCTGATATTCTATTTTTAGTTTTTCCAAACTCCATTATGCTACACTTCTTAATGTTGAAGTCCACTTCCCATTTCTGACTCCATTTCTCCATTTCAAGTCTCCCTGTTGTGATTCGTAATGTTTCGGTTTTTATTTTCCTCAACAATATGGCATCATCTGCAAGAAACTCGTGTAACATTTCACATCATCATCCATGTCGTTCACATAAATAGCAAACATTACTGGAGCCAATACTGATCCTTGCAGAACTCCATTAATCACCTCCTTCCAACCTGGATATTTTTCTGTGTGTGTGAGTGTATTTACCAAGTTGTATTTACCTAGTTGTATCTTACAGGAAGGGGAGCTATGCTCGTGATGTCCCGTCTCTGTATCTCACCATGTCTAATTTGTCCTTAAATTCCTGTACTGTTTTTGCACACACTATTGTTTCATTAAGTGTGTTCCATACATCCACCACCCTGTGGGGAAAGCTGTTCTTTTTCAGATCTCTTCTATAACTGTCCTTTTTGAGCTTCCTTCCATGTCCTCTTGTGCTTCTCTTATCCTAATTTAGTAAGTCTTCTCTATCCAGGACTTCTATACATTTCATAATTCTGTAGATGGTCAACAACTCACCCCTTTCTCTTCTTTGTTCCAGAGTAGGTAATTCTAGTTTTGACAATCTGTCTTCAAATGACAATTTTGATAGTGTTTGGGCCATGTTCGTAGTTGCTCTCTGGATTCTCTCAATTTTTCTTATATTCTTTTTAGTACTGGATGACCATAGTGTCGCTGTGTACTACAATGTTGGCCTTATCAGTGTGACTAGTACTGTCTTTACCATTTCTTCATCCAAGTAACTAAAAGCCACTTTTATTGATCTTAGCAAGTTATGGGTTTCTACAACAATCTTGTTTGTGTGTTTGTCAGGTGACATATCTTTTGTGATGATCACTCCCAGGTCTTTTTCAGATTCCACTTTCGTTGCTTTCTTTGCACCAATTTTATATTGTCCTGATATCCTTTTTTTATCTTTCCAAATTCCATTATGCTACATTTCTTAGTATTGAAGTCCACTTCCCACTTCTGACTCCATTTCCAAACCCTGTTCAGATCTCTCTGTTTCAGTACTCACTTTCTTTTATCAGTTTTGTGTCATCTGCAAAGAAACCCATGTAACATTCCACACCCTCATCCATGTCATTCTCATAAATAGCAACATAATTGGAGCCAATATCCTTGTAGAACTCCACTAATCACCTCTTCCCAAGTAGAAATTTTCTCTCTAAGCACTACCCTCATTTTTCTTCCATGCAAAAAGTCCTCCATCCATTTCAGTAATTTACCTTGTATTCTTCCTATGGTTTCCAGTTTTCTTGATATTTTTTTGTAAGGGACTTTGTCAAAAGCTTTCTGTAGATCTAGGAGGGCACAATCACATCTGTCCCTTTCCTGTACTATACCCAGTAGTCTTGAGTAAAAATAGATCAAATTTGTGGTACATGATCTTCCCTGTCTAAAACCGAATTGTCTCAGATTTAGTACAGTAAAAGCTCTCTTATCTGGCATCACTGGGACCAAAGGCATGCCAGATACTCGAAAATTCCGAATACTTGAAGGGGTTGCTAAAGTAAGTGAAGGGGTACAGAAATATGTCTACAATCACCCCCCTTTACTCACTATTAATGTCAGTTAACATATAGTATCACACACCGTAATATAAACAAAGTGGGGTCACCACCTCACTTGCCAACATACAGTTCATCACTACACACTAACCTTCTCTGTACTTTTCTGAAGGGGTTACTAAAATAAGTGAAGGGTTACAAAAGCACTATGTCTACAATCAACTCATTTTATTCACTATTAACAACATTTAACATAACAAACATTTAACTTAACATAAAAAGCACATAAACAAACAAACAAAACCACCTCACTCGCCAACATCCAGTTCATCACTCCAGTTTATCACTATCCTCTGTACTTGTTTGCCACTCTTTCTTTCCCTTATTACCTACTAACCTACTTTAAAATAGTTTCCTATGTCAGCTTGATTACAGCTCTTTCCTCTTTTCAATAAAAACTCATTCTGAATGCAGTGAAGAGACATAGCATCTTGGGTGGACATAGCTGCACTGCTCTGCAAACTTAACAAAGACAGCTAAACCATTTGCAGCATCTTTCCACGCCACCTTAGGCTCAAGGTCATCTTCTTCCTCACTATCTGCCTCTGTCATCTTTTCAAGATTATCTTCAATTACCGCATTGATAAGTTCCTCATCAGTTAGAGTGAATGTTACCGCTTCGTCTTTGTCCACATCTACCCACTCTTTTAGCGCCTCGTCTGTTACGCTAAGTTTAGCACCACCACCCATCTCCCTCTACTCACTCACCACTGAATTTCTCTTGCCACCAAATCCTTCAAAGTCAGAATCATCCACCTCTTCAAACATGATCAAGGGGTACAATTTATGCCAACATCACATCAAGGTTTGTTTTTTGACATCCTGCCAAGCTAACAAAGCCATGAAGATAGAGTCTTTTACATTAATTTTTTTTGGAACTCAGGGATTGTACCATCATCATAATTTACAAGCTTATGCAGGAGACTTTTACGGTAATTAATTAAAAATTCTGAATTACACCCTGATCCATGGGCTGGATGATACTGGTTACATTCGGGGGGGTAAATAAAGAGCAAATATTTTTCCCACTACAAGTTCTTCAGCTGTCGGATGCACTTTGCAGTTATCCAACAACAACACCACTTTACTGTCCTCTGGGAGTCCTTCCTTTTTCAAATTTTCCTTAACCGAAGGAACAAACAAATGCTTAAACCAGTAAATAAATATTTCTGAATTCATCTAAGTGCTACGTTGTGCTTGATAATCAACAGGCAGGTACGTGATGTTCTTAAAACAGCGCATTTTTTTTGTACTTTCCTACCATGCACAACTTTATCTTGCGAGTTCCTGCCATATCTTTACAGTACAGTCAGTCAATCCTTGCTGTGCTTGCATCCTTTGAGAGACCCCTCTGCCTCACTTGCAAGCATTGTTTTCGAAAGACAGCAGTAGAAAAGTCCAGTCTCATCTGCATTGTAAACTTGGTCCAGGGTCAGTCCATGTTCCTCTACCAATTTGGCAAACCTATAAGACATAAAAACAGAGAATGTGAATTAGAGAAAGAAATGATAAGAATAGAGAAGAAACATCTGATGGTATAAATCATGTTAGCATGGGCTAGGCCTAGGCCTATTTAATGCTAAACTAGCATAAATTTAACAATCCTTACCTGTCGATAAACTTGTCAGCCAATGATTGATCTGCAGATTTCGATTCACCAGCAATGTCCAGCTTCCTTATTCCATGCCGAGTCTTGAATTGGTGTAGCCAACCATTTGAGAACTGGCATTTTTCCATTTCACCCATCTTTGCTAGGTCGTATCCTTTTTCTTGCAGCATGGGGCCTATTATTGATACTCCTTCAGATCTTTTCAGGCAAAACCACTCGTACAACACTTTGTCAATCATGTCCCCACGCTGATATTGTAAAGTGTGACGGTTTTCAGTAGCTTTTGGTTTGATTGATTGATTGATTTATGAAATTTTTGGCTTGAAGGCCAAGCGCCGGAGCCGGTAGGCCATTCAGCGCATATCTATCTTATATAAATAGATAAAAATTCAAGTAAAACAGTAAAAACAATAAGCACTCACAAAAATACATCAGAACAAGATACACTCACAAGCAATCATATACACAATTTTAAATTTCATAAAATAAATTGATGTCTTTTAAAAACTTTATAGCATTCTTCACATGAGCTTCCTCCCCTAAAATTTCTTTAAAAGATAAATTTGTTAAAAAGTTTGCCCTGCGCTTATTAGAGTATGCACGGCACTGAATTAAAATGTGTTTAATTGTAAAAACAACTTGCCAAGTGATTGGGGGGCCAGCCTTTCTGCTCCACTTGCCATAAAAAAATTATGGGTAATGTAGGAATGGCCAATTCTTAATCTTGTTAGAACAATACTTGACCTTCTGTCCAAAGAAGGACACTTCCAAGGGTTCACCAAGGGGTGAATCTCTTTCAACTTGTAACTACCGTCCAGCCTTGTCCATTGTTCTTGCCACTTCTCCATTGCATAACAATGAATTACTTGTTTGAAGTCTGTATGCGGGATTTTTGTGTCTGTTATATGGCTGAGCCTAGTAGCGGCTTTGGCTGCAGCATTGGTCTGTTCATTTCCAGTGATACCCACATGGGACAGCACCCAGCAAAAGTTTACTTTTATTTTCTTTCGGTTGTTAATAAGAATCAACCAGTCCTGTATTTCTTGGACTAAAAAATGAAGAGGCAATAATGTATTTAGAGAGGATAGAATGCTCACGGAGTCTGTAAAAATAACAACGTTCTTATTAGATGGAACAGAATTAAATACAAATTTGAGGGCGTTGCTGATAGCAGTTCAGCAGTAAAAACAGAGCTAAAATCAGGTACCTTTCTCTTTAAAACTGTGCTATCAGATACATCACAACCAACACCATCTTAGAATTTTTATCCATCTGTATAAATAAAAACTGAATCAGCATGTACTGATAAATGTTCTAAAAATTCACTTTTTAGCTTTACAGCAGTTCTATTTTTCTTGTTTTTAAGAGGACAAATTACAGTGGGGCATCGGTTCCAACAAGGGAATTTGGGAGGCGTGATCTCAGCAATTGTAATAGGAACAAGTCCTACCTCCTCTGCCCCAACTTCACACCTCACTTCTAAAGGTTTTGGCAGAGTACTTTTTCTTGGAGCTCTGTCTACCGGCTGCTTTACATATTTGAAGTTTGGATTTTGTTTTGATGTCAAGACACGAGATATATATCTAAGGCTTAACTCCTCCCTGCGAATATACATGGGAGGAATTCCTGCGTCCACATATAAGCTATCCACTGGAGATGTTCTATAAGCTCCTGAACAGATCCGCAAAGCCATATTGTGGACTATATCAAGCTTTAATAAAGTTTTACATGCCGATCCATAAATTTGACATCCATAATCAATTTTGCTGAGGCACAATGTTTGGTAATGCCTTATTAGAGTTATATGATCTGTTCCCCAGTTGAAGTGAGACACTACCTTTAGTATATTAAGTCGCTGTTTAACAGTGCATATAACCTCGTTTATGTGATGAGTGAATGTCAACCTTTTGTCCAAAAACAGACCCAGGTATATTACTTGATCTTCATACGGTAACATGACACCCTCTAAGAATAATGTTGGTATCTCTTCCTTGTATCTTAGTCTGGAGAACCTAATGGCTTTTGTTTTTTCAGCAGAGAATCTGAAGCCCCTGCAATTAGCCCATGCTGTTGTTAACCACTTCCATACGGTGCTGCCTACGTAGGCGGCATGAGGAGCAAGTGGGTACTCGCTGATGCCGAAGTCACCATCTTGATTATATTTATTGTAGTCGTACCTACGTAATTTTCATTCTCTCTAAACTGGCTTCATCAGTTTTCTATGGTTATCAAAATACACGGGTGAAAGAGAACGGACAATTGAGCACTGACTTTATTTTTTATAATGCGATTATTATGATGCAACATCGCATGTCGGGCAGCTAATGCTGTCAGACGTGCGATGTGCCCCAGAGGGAAGAGGTAAGTTAATAATCTCTTGAATCTTTTGGCCTGTTTCTAATGTTGTCGATTTGCTGCACACAATAGCAAAGTCATCAGCATAAGCCAATCCATGAACTCCTGCGGGAACTTGTTCTAACAAACTATTAATGGCTATGTTGAAGAGTGTAGGACTCAGAACACTTCCTTGGGGAATCCCTTCCTCTTGAAGATATGCACAAGAGAAAGAAGAGCCCACTCGCACTTTTAGATAACGGTCAGACAAGAAATCCTTTAAACAATTGAACATACCCCTGATACCCCACCCTGCAACTTGCTTCAGAATGCCTCCCCGCCAGATAGTATCGTAGGCATTTTTCAAGTCAAAAAACACACCAATGCTAGAGTTCTCAATTGCAAAGGCATTCTGAATCTCACGAGTGATAAAAAGTAAGGGGTCCAGAGTGCACTTATTTCTTCTAAATCCAAACTGTCGGTTAGATAGGAGATTTTTAGATTCCAAAAACCAAACTACACGCATATTAACCATTCTTTCATAGATCTTACAAATGCACCTAGTGAGAGCAATAGGTCTGTAACTTTGTGGGTCATGAGAGTCGTTTCCTGCCTTTAAGATTCCTATGATAATTGAAGTCTTCCAAGATTTAGGAGAAGATTCAGAAGACCAAAATTTGTTCAGCACATTTAAAAGGAATTTCTTCGACAATATGGATAAGTGACCAACCATGGAATAAAGAATGTCATCCTCTCCAGGAGAGGTTGGGGAGGATAAAGATAAAGCATGATCCATTTCATCCAAGGTGAAAAGAAGATTATATGCCTCCGAGTTCGTATTGGTAGGAGGAATAATCGTGATCTTGGCTCTAATTCTTCTGAAATCATCTGAATAATGTAGTGGACTTGAAATATCAGCATAATGTCTTCCAAAAGCCTCTGCTACTTCTCTTGTATCTGATATAAGAGTCATTTATCTTCAGAATGGGCAAAGGAGATGGAGTAAACTTTCCTTGTAATTTTTCAATCCTATTCCATACTAAGGTAGGGGAAGAGTCATATTTCAATTCGCTAATATATTTAATGAAGGATTCCCTCCTTGCTTTCTTGAAGATTTTCTTCTGCTTTGCTTGAGCTCTTCTGTACGTTATCTTATTGACTAAACAAGGATATCTCCGATATCTCTTATAGCAAGTTCTTGTAATCTTTCTGCTTAAAGCACATTCATCGCTCCACCAGGGGACTACTGGGCGTTGAGGTTTACTAGCTGTCCTAGGAATGGAAGAGAAAGCACCAGAGAGTATCATGTCTACCAGATAATCATATGCATCAGAGTTACTACAAAAATCACTAGTCTTGTAATTAATCTCTGTGGATCTCCTAAATAATTCCCAATTAGCCTCTCCTGTCTTCCATTTAGGTAAGCAGGAGGAGGGAGTGTTCTTTAAATATTTGATATGGATAGGCCAGTGGTCGCTACCATGTAGATCTTCATCTATTGACCAACTGTAGTCTAATCTTAAGGATGATGAACAAATAGTTAGGTCTATAGCAGAACTTGAGTTGTGAAAGACATCAAACCTAGTTTTGGAACAGTCATTCATCAAAATGACATCGTTATTATCAATAAATTCTTCAATTATATTACCCCAGGGGTCACACCTTGATTCACCCCATAGAGGATGCTTGGTGTTAAAGTCACCCATTAAAATAAAAGGCTCAGAGAGCTGGTCAACCAAAGATTGTAGGTCATTTAACTCAAACTGACGGGAGTGGTTATATATGTCTAGGAGTCGATCTTCCAGTTCAGGTTCCAAATACAAAGAACATAAAGTGATCCATTTAGTGGTAAAGATTTGTACTGCACAAGCCTGCAACACCGAATGTAGGTGGACACTTCTGTGGTTTACACATTTCTTAACAATGATACCAGTACCTCCATGGGCACGGCCCCCAATCATAGGATCTGTAAAATTTATAATTAAGTCCAACATTAGGGGGTAAATCGCCAAGCATAGTTTCTTGGAGACAAATAGCAGACACATCATGTTCTTTAAAGACAATCCGAACCTGCTCTCGATGAGAATTAAAACCTTGAATATTCCATTGAATTATGGACATTATACCATTTTTTTTTTTTTTTTTTTTTGGGGGGGGGAGGGGGGGGTCTACTGGTCTGGGAAGAGAAGTTTGGGAGAGAGAGGGTCTACAAGATGGGTTCTTTTCTAATTTCTTTGCTTTCGCGGGTGGCATCCTCCTCTCTGACAATGGTCCGACCGACGATGTAGAGTCTGGGTTATTAGTTCCTTTCTTAGATTGCTTATCACGATTTGGGGAAGAGGATGGAGATGAGGGTGGACTGTGGAGTCTTTTACTGTGCACAGTTTCAGACTCCATAGCTTTGCTTCTGTGCGCCTCAACTGAGTGAGGCACATCAGTCCGTGATCCCTTTATTGGGGAGCCCCCCAAGTTTGGAAGGTTGACTGATTGAGAGGAGGCTTTATTAGAGGGACCCTGTGGGGTTTCAGCAATGGGAACTTTAGGTGCCCCTCTAGATGGGACAGGAGACATTCCCTCAACTGGGGATGAGAGAACTTCCGCAGAGGAGGGTTGAGTACTACAATTTCCAAGTTGTGGAGAGGAACGATTAGGTCTAGTAGTGACTCTTTCATGCTGAGGCTTGGGTTCAGCATTTGGTTGATCCTCATTGCTTCTGTACACCTCTACCGAGTGAGGCACACTAGTCAGCAATCCCTCTACTGGGGAGTCCCCCAGGTCTGGAAGAGAGATTGCCTGAGAGGAGGCTTCATTAGAAGGAGCCTGTGATGGGTTCTACAATAGAAACCTTAGGTGCCCATCCAGATGGGGCAGGGGACACCCCTTCAACAAGGGGTGAGGAAACCTCCACAGAGGAGGGTTCAGAAGTATTAGAAATTCCTAGTTGAGAAGAAGACGGTTAGATTTCATAGTAACACTTTTACACTGAGGCTTGGGTTCAGTGTTAACAGAATTCATATTGGCATTTTTATTTCTATTGGGTTCTACAGTTGGCTGATCCACTTTACTATTTGTTTTAACAACATCACTGTACCTTTTGGAATTACTTAATAGTCTTTTAGCATGTCCTACACTTATATGTTCTGCATGAGGTTTTAGTAGTATTTCCTGTTCCTTCTCATAAATTACAGAGTTCTTATCTCTGGCATCATGCTCTTTACAATTTATACAAACTGTTGGGTGGGAACAATCCCCATGTTCAGGCTGAGCACATATCAAACATAGTTTGTCCCTTGCACATCTGCGGGAAGGATGGCCAAAACCATAGCAGTTAAAGCACTGAAGGGGACGGGGCTTAAACTGCTTCGCACAAACAATCTCTTTTTCTATCTCTACATAATGAGGTAGATCTTCACCACAAAAACTTAGGATAATCATAGAAGAACAAGGGATTTTAGCAACCTTCCAAGCATTAGTTGGGCACATTTCTAAAATTTCTTCTTCATCAAAGTCATACAGATCTCTATTAAAAATTACCCCTTTGGCATAACTAAAGGTATTGTGGGGTTTAACTTCCTTAATGTCCGATTTCTGTTTCGTTAAGCACCATGGCAGCTTGTTCATAAGATTTTACATGAATTAAGAAGGAATTTCTTCCAAATCGTGATACCCGCGAGTTTGTCAAATTACCAGAGCCAAGGTGACTCTTCAAGAATCTTCTAAACTCAAACAAGTTAGCACATTCCTTTGCAAGAGTGATAATAAGCCACTTAGCTGGACTGGGAGGCCTCTGCACACTTTCCTTCCTTTCCTCTACCGGGTTTTCTGGATAAAAGATATCCAGGTTAGGTGGCACTCTAGCAACAAGTTGGGCCGAAGATTCATTTTCATTGCAATTATTATAATCCAAGCATGCAGCAGCTGCATCCTGATTAGAAAGAAATGAGATCCAGACTAGCCAAGCTTTAAAGTTGTCAGTTAGTTTAACCCTGATCTCTTTAATTTGTCCAAATTTACGGAACTTTTCATATAAGTCTGTATAACTCTTATCAAGAGAGACATATTCTAGATGTAAGATTCTATGACTATTAGGGGCAGTATTTGAGCTATTTATTGGTTTCTGAGTATCTAAAGATGTTTTCATCACTTCAGAATCCATTCTAATTATAAGTTTCTGGGCTACAGAATTATCTGTCAATGAAGTCTTAGTATTTTTACCAAAGTCCTTTTTCAAGCCGGAGTCATCAACTGGGGGTTTTACTTTTGCTGAGTCAATAGCGTCAACATTAGGATTGGCAATATTAGGAGAGGGATCGGGGGTTTTAGGAAGATCAGGTAGTGGTGGAGGTTTAGAATATTCAGTGTGAACAGCCGCCATGATCGTGTATATTTATGAGGCCACACCATATATTAGGAAAGAAAGATAAATGCATAGAAGAAGATACTGCAGTTGCCTGATGCCTCAAGCAATAAAAGAAAAGTCTCTGCAGAGTCAGGATGTTCCAGAAACGACTATTTACACATGCAGGGCCTCGGAGGTGAGTTAGAGACTTTGTCAACCTGGGGTTTGTCCTCTTTTGTTTTGTCCCATTTAGGATGGGTCCGGCGTAGTCACTCTGCATGTGTACTGGATAGGGAGAAAGGAAGTCGGCAGCCTAGTACCTACCTCACAAACATGCATTCCCCAGTCGGTGGGCTTTCGGCCCTTGCAGGGAGTAGTGACTTCACGGTATACATCCCCACTTCACTGGGTTCAGACATGTAGCTTGGGAGGCACCAAGATACCAGAACCTTCCTTAACAAGTATTAGAGAAAGATGGTGAAAAAGGAGAGTAGGGTAGCAAATATGAAGGGTAGGGATAGGGGAATTCACAAAGGAAAAGGGTGAGGGACCCCCTATCTATTCACTACCCCCCCCCCCCAAAAAAAAAAAAAAAAAAAAAATTGGCTCAGTTTTTGTATGGTAGCTTAGGGCTGACCTCTCCAGTATGGTTGCACCTGGGTGGCACAGCTCAGCCCGTCCTTGCTACATGGAAGCCCCCCCACTACATTAAAGTACTGGGCCTCGGGGGGGTTAGAGAAAGATGGTGAAAAAGGAGAGTAGGGTAGCAAATATGAAGGGTAGGCATAGGGGAATTCACAAAGGAAAAGGGTGAGGGACCCCCTATCTATTCACTACACTACCCCACCCCCCACCCACCCCAAAAAAAAAAAAAAAAAAAAAATTGGCTCAGTTTTCGTCTGGTAGCTTAGGGCTGACCTCTCCAGTATGGTTGCACCTGGCTGGCACAGCTCAGCCCGTCCTTGCTACACAGAAGCCCCCCCACTACATCAAAGTACTGGGCCTTGGGGGGGGGGGAGTGGGGGTGGAGGTAGAATGTAGATTGAGAGAAGCGAGTAAATGCCTTGGTGGATTAAAGAGTGTAATGAGAAATAGATATCTGGGAATGGATGCTAAGAGGAGGTTATATGAAGGAGTGATTGTGCCAACAGCATTGTATGGGGCAGAAACATGGAACATGAGAGAGGAAGAGAGAAGGAGTTTGAATGTGTTTGAGATGAAATGTCTGAGAAGTATGATAGGGGTTACTAGGTTAGATAGAGTGAGAAATGAGGAGGTGAGGAGGAGAACAGGGGTGGAAAGGGAACTGGGAGATAGGGTTGATGAAAGGGTATTAGGATGGTTTGGACACATGGAAAGAATGAGTGAAGAAAGATTAGTAAAAGAAGTGTGGAAGGCAGAGGTGGAAGGTGTGAATATGAGGGGGCATCCTAGGATGAGATGGATGGATGGGGTGAAAGGGACATTACAAAATAGAGGAATGTCTGTGGAGAAAGGATGAGAGAGGACAGAAGATAGTGAATGGAGAGGGGTTGTGTATAGATGATGCTGTGATGCATGAGGGGGAATGGGTGGGGGATGGGGGGTGAGGAAGTATGTATGAGAAAAAATTTGACGCAGCCCGAAGGGATTTCTCCCCGTCTTCTTTTCTGCATGAGGGGACGGAGAGGGGGGGTTGCTGAATTTATGAAGCAGCCTTGCTGTGGATGTGCTGTGGATGTGCTGTGTCTTGAGACACTGCTTCTGACCCAGGGCAGTGGACAGAATGCAGGGATGACCCGTCATCCAGGAAGTGCCAAGAGGGAGGAGGGTGGGGAGGAGTGGAATATATAGGAAATGGAATGGGTGGGAGTGGTTTCTATGCCTTTTTTCTTTTTGGCTACCCCCCATGTAGGGGGAAAAAGCCTTTGGTATATGTATGTATGTACTTATTAATTTTTTATGTGATACCTTGTCAAGTGCTTTCTGCAAATCCAAGAAGGCACAGTGTGCCCATCCATCCCTTTCTTGTATTATCTCAATTAGTCTCGAGTAAAAGCAGATCAGGTTTGTGGTGCACAATCTTCCACTTCTAAAACCAAATTGTTTGGGGGTTTATTATTTTGTTATCTTCCAAGTGTTTGGTCCATTTGTTCCTGATGACTTTTCTGCATATTTTTGCTACTATGCTTGTGAGGGACACTGGTCTGAAGTTTGTAGGATCTTCCCTATTTCCTCCTTTAAGTATTGGTACTATGTTTGCATCTTTACAATGTTGCGGTACCTTTCCCTCTTTGAGTGAGAAGTCTATTATCTTGTATAGTTTGTCTGTCAGTTCATCTATACACTCTTTTAGTATCCAATATGCAATTCCATCTGGTCCATGCGACTTTCTGACATCTAGGCTTCTAATTTGGTCTCTTATTTCCCTTTGTGTTATTTCTTTCATCATGGGTGATCTTTCTTGTTGTCCATCCTCCCAGGATTGTGAGCTCTCAATTGTAAAAACAGACCTGAAATGTCTGATCTAACTTCTGCCATCTCTGTGTCATCTATGTATTCTTTATCTCCTTCACGCAGTTTTACTATATCATGCTTATCCTTTAGTTTGTCATTTATATATCTGTAAAAGAGTTTTGGTTGATCCTTACATTTGTCTATGATATCCCTTTTATATTCTCTTTTTTTCTTTCCTGCGTATATTTACATATTCGTTCCTAAGTTTAGTGTATGTTTGCCATTTAGATGTTTTTCTGTCTTTTTTTCCATTATTTCCAGGCTTCTGGTATTTTTCTTTCCAGGAAAAGAGCTATGCTCATAGTGACCCACTTTTGTATCTTTCAGTATCCAGTTTGATCTTAAATTATTGTTTAGTTTTCATACTCAATGTTTCCTCATTCAATTTGTTCCAGATATCTACAACTCTGTGTGGGAAGTTATTCTTTTTCAGAATTCTTCTATAACAATCCTTTTTAAGTTTCTTTTCATGTCATCTTGTTTTTCTTTTATTCCACCATAATAAATCATCTTTATCAAGTACTTCCTTCCCTTTCATAATTCTGTAGATTGTTAATAGATCTCCTCTTTCTCTTCTTTGTTCCAGGGTTGGTAGTTCAAGTTTGACCAATCTTTGTTCGTGTGTCAATTTGGAGAATGTTGCTGCCATCTTTGTCGTTGCTCTTCAAATTATTTCCAATTTCTTTATGTTTTTTTTTGCACTCGGTGTCCATATTGTTGTAGCATACTCAATCTTGGTCTTATCAATGTAACTAATATTTTCTTTACCATTTCTTCATCCAAGTAATCAAAGGCTACTTTCATTGATCTTAGTAAATTGAAAGTTTTTCTGAATCTGGTGATATGATTGTCTGGTGCAATGTCATTGTGATTCACCATGGTCAATTCACCATGGTTTTGGATCATGTGTTCGACTTGTGATTGACAGTTATTAATTTCCCGGATGAGAGCTCAGGGCTCATATGACCAATCTATGAGTAATACTGTGACCAACACGCATGCACACCCCCAAAGCCCTGCACATTAGAGTTGCAGTAACACCCCGCAGCAAAGTGATATTAAAATTACAGGTACTCCTCGTTTAACGACCTACTCGGTTAACAACAACTCGGAGAAACGACGGGCTTTATGACGTCGTTTAACGTAAATCTCCCGAAGTTACGACGTCGTGTACGATAATTAAGTTGGCTGAGGCAAACTTGTATGGTGGATATTAGCTGTGAGGTAAAGTGTTCTGAAGCTTAGGTCTACATTACCATCCTGCAAGCTGCAAAAACTACTTGGGGTACAGTGTATACCGGTAGTGGTAAATTTTTAGTTTCGACCATGGGCGCAATATAACAATAGAAAATTAATCATTAATTTTGTAAATTATAATGTATCAACGTAATATGCAATTTTGTGAGCGGAAATGAAAAAAGAAATGCTAAAACAGATTTCGTAAGTAACGAAGTCATGTCGGACGAATGGTACACCATGTTTGTTATGATAGATGCCGATGTCGAAGAAATGAAAGGATGATAAATTAATTCGTCTAACCTAAACTAAACTAACCTAACCTGCAAATTAAATGTCATCCGGCTCGTCATCATGAGAGACGTTGGCAGACGACAAGATGGCGTCCCGAGCCTATGCTACCGACTTCGTTCATTAGCATATTTTCTTGTAGCAAGGTATTTTTTACTTTCATTTCCGCCCACAAAATTGCATATTACGTTGATACATTTTAATTTACAAAATAATTAATTTTCTATTGCTATATTGCGCCCATGGTCAAAACTAAAAAAATACCCCGGTATTCAATATGGAATGTCAGCATACGCGGATTTGGTCATATACGGTAATTTTAAGAACCTAACCACCGTAAATAAACAGTAAATAAAGCTTTAATGTACTGTATAAAAGAGGGAAAATACACAAAAATAAAGATACATGTATTGCTGGACATTGTACATACAGTACATGTACGTATATGTATACACTTTCGCTTAACGACCAATTCGGTTAACGACGGCACGCTGGTCCCAATTGTCGTCGTTAAACGAGGAGTACCTGTATTTCAGCCCTGGGCGAGAGTCAAACCCAGTCCACCGTAGTGGCAGGCGAGAACTCTAACCACAGCGCCACGAGGTGTGTGTGTATGTATTTACCTACTTATATTTACCTAGTCGTATTTTATGGGAAGGGGAGCTATGCTCATGGTGTCCAGTCTTCATATCTTCTTTTATCTAGACTGTTTTTAAATTCGTGTATCATTTTTGCACACACCACATTCTCATCTAGCTTGTTCCAAACATCTATCATCCTGTGGGAAAAGCTGTTCGTTTTTCAGGTCTCTTCTATAATTTTTTTTTTTTTTTCCGTGTCCTCTTGTATCTCTACGATCCCATTTTATTAGATCCTCTCTATCAATAGCTTCTATACCTTTCATGATTCTATAAATAGTTATCAAGTCTCTTCTCTTCTTTGTTCCAATGTCTGTAGTTCAAGTTTTGTCAGCCTCTCCTCATATGATAATTCTGAGAGCATTGGTGCCAATTTTGTAATTGCTCTTTGTATTCTTTCAAGTCTTGTTATACATTTTTTGTACTTGGTGACCATGTCGTTACTGCATATTCCAATTTTGGTCTTATCAAAGTGACTATTATTTTCTTCACCATTTCTTCATCCAGGTATGTAAATGCCACTTTGATCTTATTAAATTATAAGTTTCTCCAAAAATTTTGTTTATATGTTTATCAGGGGACATATCATTCGTAATAATGACTCCCAGGTCCTTCTCATTTTCCACTTTTTTTTTATTTCTTCCACTCCCAATGTATATGATCCCACTATTCTTTTTTTGCTTCTTCTAAATTATATCATACTACACTTCTTAATACTGAATTCCATCTCCCACTTCTTACTCCATTCCCATACTTTATTGAGATCACTCTGCAGCGACTTACAAATCTTCTTCAGTGTTCACTTTTTTCAACAGTTTTGAATTGTCCGCAAAGAAGCTCATATAACTTTCAATTCTTTTATCCATATCATTAATATATATAGCAAACATTATTGGGGCCAAAACTGTTCCTTGTGGAACTCCACTTATCACTTCATCCCAATTAGAATGTTTGTCTCTTATCACCACTCTCATTTTTCATTCATGAAAGAAGTCTTCCTTCCACTTCAGTAGTTTGCCCTGCATTCCTCCTGCAGTTTCTAATTTCTTTAGCAATTTCTTATGTGGCACCTTATCAAAAGCTTTTTTCAGGTCTAGAAATGCACAATCAGCCCATCCATCTCTTTCTTGTATTATATCTATTAGTCTTGAATAGAAACACATCAAGTTTGTGACACATGATCGTCCTTGTCTAAATCTAAATTGCCTTGTATTTAGTATGTTGTTTTTTCCTAAAAGCTTTACCCATCTAATTTTGATAATTCTTTCACAAATTTTAGCTACTGTACTTATAAGAGAGAGACTATAGTTAGTAGGGTCTTCTTTGTTCCCCCCTTATATATTGGTACTATATTTGCTCTTTTCCCATCTCCTGGAACTTTTCCTTCTTTCAATGAACTGTTTATTAGACTATGTATTTTGTCTGTTAGTTCGTTCCTGCATTCTCTCAAAATCCTGTTTGCCATTTCATCTGGACCATGCAATTTTCTAACATCGAGATTGCTCAAGTGATTCATTATTTCTTTCCTTGTTACTTCTATCTCTTTCACAGGGGGGACTTTCTCCTCCCACTCAACATTGCTAAGTTGCACATTCTCCCTCATAAACACTGATTTAAAATGCTTGTTCATAATTTATGCCATTTCTATTTCCTGTGTATTCAATTCCTCCTTGTCGTAGTTTCACTAATTCTTGTTGTTTTTTTTTCAATTTGTTGTTTACAAAACTATAAAATAGTTTTGGTTGATCTTTACATTTTTCTATGATATCTTTTTCTTATTTTCTCTTTTCTTCTCTGCACACTTGTACATATTGGTTTCTATAACCGGTATACATTTTCCATTTTTCAGGTTTTTTGTCTTTCCTCCATTTTATCCAAGCTTTATCCTTTTTGTCTTTTAACTACCTACATCTTTTATTGTACCAACATTTTACATATCCTTTTTCTTGTTTTTGTCTTGGAACATACTTTTCCACTCCTTATGAATTTTTGTCAAAATTTTCCATTTCTCTTCTATTGTTGTTTCCTCCTTGTGTATCCTTTCCCAGTCTGCTTTTTGGAAATATTCTCTCATATAAAAATTTGTTTTTCCATACATCAATCTTCCCTTTCTATATTGTTCGTTTTTTCCCATGTATTTTTTCTCATTTAGTTCCACTTCAACTAATATGTGGTCACTTTTACTTAGTGGTGTCTTATATTCAATCTTGTCTACTATTTCAGGTTCTGATGTGATTATTAGGTCTAGTCTCGATGGTTCTTCCTCATTTCTATACTTGGTTGTCTCCACCCTTCACTGTCATCTCTTCCCAGCAGATTTCTTTGCAATTAAGGTCACCCATTATAACTATTCTTCCTCCATCTTCCATTATCTTATTTAGTGTTATCCTTGTGTCTTCCAACATATTTTTGTGTTCTCTCTCTTCTCACAAAGCCTTTTAGGTGGCACATAATTTACCACAAACTTCCTACTCTTCTTGCCCATGTCCTGTATTTCCATCATAATCATCTCCACTCTATTCTTTCCATATGTAACATTCCTCGCATTTATATCCTTCTGTAATGGACCTCTCAATTTTGTCACTACAATTCCCATTATGTCCGGTTCTTTTTCCTTCAGGTAATTATTCAATTCATTCAAGCCTGTTATTAAGCCATCTATATTTATGAAAGATACTTTTAATTTTCCATTACCTCAATCCTGTTTTCTGTTTCCTTTCTGTTTTTCTCTACTACAAAGTATTTTCTCACTTTCATATCCACTACTTTCTAATAGAATTTCTCTTTGTCTGACTCTGTTCTGTTCTCATTTTTTCCTTAAGCTTTGATTTTTTTGTTTTCTCTTCCTCTCTTTCCTTTTCATTCATCTCTTTTTATCCATACCTGTTTATACTGATCACTTTTTGCTAGTGTCCCTGTTTTTTATAAGATATTCTCTGCTGTCGTTTGTGACCTGAATTTAACCTTAACTGGTCTGGTCATATCTATACTGTATTTCTCTAGCCTATAAATTTCTTCAATTTCTTTCTCTATTTCTTGTTCACCTTCTTGAAATATTTTAATACCTTGTTTACTTTTTCTTTCTCATCCCTTACTCTTGTAGTCCTATTTGGGTTATGCTTCTCTTCCATTCCTAATATAATCATACATTTCTTTTTATCTACTAAGTCTCTTACTATATTCTCCTTCTCTCTCATCACTTTAATATCTGTGTTCTGAGTGTGTTCCTTCATATGTTGTTTCACTATATCTCTAAATTCAATTTCGTTATCCTCCTGGACTTTTTTCCAACCACTTAACTCTTTTGCTATGGACTTTAGTTTCTTTATTATTCCTCTATAATTCCTCGTTCTCATCCTTTACTCCTTTTAACTGTCTTTTTAATTCTTCCACTTCTTTAATTAGGTTTTGATTCTCCTTCCTTAGTTTTTTCCAATTTATCAACTCTCTATGTAATTGTTGTGAGTTGGCTAAACCTAACCTCCAATGATTCATTCAATTTTGTTAGTTTTTCTTCTAGGCTTGCTAATCAGGGGAAGTTGTCATCTCCTCCCTCATTAAATCCATAGAAGTAATTATCTCCTCTTTCTATTGAGCTGCTCTCATCTATATACCTACTTTTAATTCCCTTACTTGTTCGACATCAGCTGTGTCATCTGCACATCGTTTATTGTTTACATTCCTTCCGGTGTTGAGAAATGTTCATCCCCTTCCTCATTTCCTTCTATTTTCTTCAATATTGCATTCCCCTTGCCTTTTTTTACCTGCCCACTACACCATCATCTTTCCCCTTCCCTACTAATACTACACAGGTACTCCCTCATCACTGAAATCCATGAAAATTGCTTTTTTTTCCGGAGTTCCAATCTTCACCGTCAATCTGACGATGTGTGTATTTACCTAGTTGTATTATACTGGAAGGAGAGCTATGCTCATTGTGTCCCGTCTTCATATCTCGTTTTATCTAGCCTGTTTTTAAATTTGTGTATTGTTTGTGCACACACCACATTTTCATCTAACTTGTTCCAAATGTCTTACCCTGTGGGGAAAGCTATTCTCTTTCAGGTCTCTTCTATAACTGTTTTCCTTGATTTTCTTTCCATGTTCTCTTGTATCTCTACTATCCCATTTTATTAGATCCTCTCTATCAATAGTTTCTATGCCTTTCATGATTCTATAAATAGTTTTCAAGTCTCCTCTCTCTCTTCTTTACTCTAATGTCTGTAGCTCAAGTTTTGCTAGTCTCTCTTCATATGATAGTTCTGAGAGTGTTGGTGCCAATTTTGTAATTGCTCTTTGCATTCTTTCAAGTTTTGTTATACATTTTTTTGTACTTGGTGACCACGTCGTCGCTGCATACTCCAATATTGGTCTTATCAAAGTGACTAGTATTTTCTTCACCATTTCTTCATCCAGGTATGTAAGTGCTACTTTGATTGTTCTTATTAAATTATAAGTTTCTAAAAAAAAAAAAAATTATGTTTCTCTGGGACATATTATTCATAATAATGACTCCCAGGCCCTTCTCATTTTCTACTTTTTTAATTTCTTCCTCTCCCAGTTTATATCCCACTATTCTTTTCTGCTTCTTCCAAATTCCATTATACTACACTTCTTAATGTTGAATTCCATCTCAAAAAAAGGAGAATGAGTATAAGAAGAAGCTGAGAGAGGAGTGGGAGGGAGTAAAGGATAGAGTAGAACTAGGAGTGGAGGAGGAACGGGAATGGTTCAAGGAGGGAGTCATAAGGTGTGCAAAGATGGTGTGTGGAACAAGGAGGGCAGGAGGAAATAGAAGGAAGGGTAGTGAGTGGTGGGATGAGGAAGCAAAGAAGGGTGTAGAAGAGAAGAAGCAGGCATTCATAGATTGGCTACAAATTAGGACGAGGGAATCGTATGAGAGGTACAAAGTAAAGAGAAGGGAAGCTAAGCATATGATGAAGGAAGCAAAGAGGAGAGCAGATGTGAAATGGGGTAAGCGTATGACAGAAAATTTTGAAAGTAATAAAAAGATGTTTTGGAAGGAAATTAAAAGAGGAAGAGAAGGCAGTGAGAGGAAGGTGGTCAGAATATTTTAGGGAGTTGCTAAATGTGAAGGAGGATAGGGAGGGAAAGGTAGATGCAGTGGGAAGTGCTAAGAAAATTAGTGATGAGTGAGGAAAATGAAGGAGAAATAGGGAAGGATGAAGTGAAAGCAGCTGTTCAGATGATGAGATCAGGTAAGGCACCTGGGTTGGATGGATGCTATGCAGTATGGTAATTACGGTTTAATAAATACAAGCTAAAGTCTGAGAACTTACTTGGTAGTGTTCTCAGACTACATACATACATACATATACCAAAGGCTTTTTCCCCCTTACACAGGGGGTAGCCAAAAAGAAAAAGGCATAGAAATCACTCCCACCCATTTCATTTCCCATATATTCCACTCCCCTCCACCCTCCCTCCTATCTTGGCACCTCCTGGATGACAGGTCATCCCTGCATCCTGTCCACTGCCCTGGGTCAGAAGCAATATTCGTCTGAAATTAGGTCTGAAGACTATTGGTCTGAAATTAGGTTGAACTTGAAGGCTTCTGATATGAAGACATAAAAAAGTCCATTGCCAACTGGTTTTAAGGGGATTGTCCATTAGAAAATCGAACTTTTTTTGTTTGGGGTGAAAGTAGCTGAGATTTTTCCTAGTAACTGTCTTGTCTCAGAGAAGATACCACCGAGTTTTCAAGTCATTTATGCTTATACTTTTTTTATTGTGATTTTTTTTTCATTTTCGAGGGGTAATTTTTGAAAATTTTGAAATTGATTCAGAGGATAGACCTTTGACTGGATATTGATTATTTTTTGTCTTTATAATGGGCTAAGATAGATGAAGAAACGGAGGCAAAATTATGATGTTCTGATCAGTCTGTTATGAGAAAAAAAAAATCCAAAGTTGATGAAAAAAAAATGTATATATGAAAAAATCCTACTAGTCCTTGACAGAAGGACATAAATCTGCCTCCAAATGTTCTCCCAACTATGCTGAATCTGAAAAGGATTTGCAGTTGAAAATCAGTGAAGGCGTTTTGGATATGAATAAAGTTAAATGTGCAAAAATCAAGTTTTTCAGGAATGAGCATCATAGTTTTTTGTTTATGGCTACTGGTCCCCATTCATTATTTAGGATGTTATGGTGTTGAAAGAGTATCATAGGCACCACCCTACTCTTTATTACCAGCTTTTGATTAATTACAGGTTTATATGATGAATCCAGTTAGTATCCACCAAGGTTATATTGCTCAGGTTCCAAGTGTGCACTTTTCCTTTTCTTGGCGCGATGCATCTTTGACGACAGACGATCTTTATCTGCTATCCTAAGCTGTTTTATGGCAGCACTGGTTGTTGTCCCTCTTGCTGATGGCATATATGCAAGTTCATAACCAAAGATGTGGTTCAGAACTGCAACTTGAGCACAGAATTGAACTCTAGAAAATAGTACATCTCACTTACTTGAAAGACAAGCTATGAATAAGTCACGTTCACATACTGTATGACAGTACGCTAAGCAGTCAGGTCTCTGTTACCATATTGTATGCTATTATTTATCATACAAAAGCATAAATATTGTGCAAAATATGGTTTCTTTTGTTAGCAAATATATGTAACAACAGAAAACGCGATATGCAGTACGTAGCACACACAGCCCAGCCACACAAGGGGGGGGGATACTGTATCATATCAAATCAAGATACAACATCCATACTCAGTCACGAGATAGCTAATGAGCAACACTTTTAGAGGAACTATTTTCAAATTTCGTTTTTTTTTTTTTTCCTGATGGATGATTCATACTGTACACTACGCAGTCAGGTCTCTGTTGCCATTTGTATGCTATTATCTATCATCAGAGGTGGGCGTTCCGAACAAATGTTCGCGAACCTTTATCCGCGGATTTGTTCGGACCGGCAAAATCCCGGATTTGGGTTCAGAGGTTCGGATTCGGACCGACGTCAAAAAAGATTGGGACTTCCAGGTTCGGAACGTCTTTTTTTTTTCGCGAATCCGAACCTCCGTATCCCGGGAAAAATTTGAAAAAACGAAGACGACCAAACATTGGTTTTCAACTTTTCCGCGGCATACAGATGTGGTGACGCCTATGTTTCTGTAACAACTAGAGACGCCTTTGACCATTAGCATTGTGTTTTACTTTATCGCTTCTCTCTAATTCTATTTCAGTATGGGCGTGTAAGTGTGTGTGTGTCTCAAATCACCACTGCTCGAAATGTGCTCGATATGCAAGCCTGTGTGACTGTGTGTAGTAATGTGAAACAAAGACTAGTAGTACTGCCTGGACTGCCCTTCTTTGAACTTTGAAATATACTCGTGGTGTTTAACTCGTTGCTATATCTGTACCACACAGACTCGTCATGTTGTGACCGCAGCTGGCTGCCAGCCAATCAGAACGCTTGTTAGTGACGCGCAGCCACCGCGCATGCGCCGGTGACTGCAGCAGCCAATAGGAGCGCTTGTTTAGTGTTTACAAATCTGCACAGTCTGCAGACTTTCTTGTCACCGCGTCCCGTAAGTTACGATTTAGTTAAACAGTGCTACAATAGTCAGACATTCTTCAACCGTTGCACTGACAACACTCTGGAGAGGACACCCAAGGAGGCTAGACTACTCTACTCACATCACACTCACCCCTGACAATGGATGAGTACGTGACATCCACACCAAGGTCGAGAAACCCAAGTGCTCAGTCTGACACACCAAGGTCCACGAACCCAAGCGGCCTCGTTGAGAGTGAATCTGACGCCAGCGATATCCAACTGCCAGAGTTTTCGAGTCCGGAGCTGATGCCTGGCACAAGTCGAGCCGAGGACATGGACATTGCCGACACCGAGGCCGAGCAAGCCGAGGGAGGTCACGGTTCCAGGAGGGAAAGGGACCTCTACAGAGACTGGGACATTCTCAAGCCCTTCTTCAAGTGTGGTGTTGGCAGGGACGCCGGGTTTGCCCTCTGCACCAGGAAAAATTACACTGCGAGGCTGAAGCTTCAGAATGACACCAACAGCAACTTAAAGAAGCATTATGCCACCAAGCACCCTTTAGATAGTCCTGCCTTAAAAGCAGCCTTAGATGGCAGCAGCAAACGTGGCCGCTCTGCTTCTGGTGGTGGTCGGGATGCCAAAAGCCTCGGGCAGGGCTGTATTGAGGAGGTTATGGCTGAGAGGTTTGACCAGCAGAAGGCCCTTGATCTGTTCTATTAGGTAAGTTTTACTTTTAAAAGTTCTACTGTTTTAGTATGAAAATAAATTAATAAATTAATTAACTTTAATAAATAAAAATAATTTATAACAAAAATTTAACTTCAAATACTCACACATCTTTTTTATGTTTCAGTGGATTATCCGCGACATGCTGCCCACCATAACAACAGAGTCAGAGGTGCTCAGGGCCTTCCTCAACTACCTGAACCCTCAGTTCAAGCTGCCGTCCAGGAAAAAGCTTGGCAACGACATCAAGCATATGAGCGCCAGGGCCAAAAATGAGCTCACCCAGATCATGTCCAAGCAGGACTACCTGGCCACCACTGCCGACAGCTGGTCGAGCCACAACTGGGCCTTCATAGGCTCCACAGTCTCGTGGTTGGACAAGGCCACCCTGGAGAGGACGACTGCAGTCTTGGGCATGAAGGAGGTGAAGGAGAGCCAGACAGCTGAGTACTCAGCGAGGTCCTTGAGCAAGCTGCATGAGGACTTCAGCATCAGCAGCAAGATTCTCTGCACGACCACAGACAATGGCACAAACTATGTTAGTGCATTTGTCAACTTTGCACAAGAGGACGTCGTCATACAACCTGGCGAGGACAAGCCTGACGAAGAGCTGGCTGATGAGCCTCAGGTCATATCTATGGAGGAGGCCCTGGACCAGGCTGACGAAGCCGAGGTTAGCCTGCCTAAACACCAGAGGTGTGGTGCACACACTCTGAACCTCCTGGCGTCTGAGGATGTTTCCAAAGTGAGTATAATATATATATTTTTTTTATTTAATAAATTAATAATTTATAAATATTAAATAATTTATTGTTCTTTTGATAAAAACTAAAAAGATGTAAATTATTTATTATTTTTTAATTTGTGAATTGTAATAAAATATTAAAATAAATATTCTTTTTTCAGGTCCCACAATGGAACCATGGTGGCAGGAATATCTTCAGAAGGTCGGCTGCCAAGGCACAGTCTTTGTGGAATGCCCAGGGCCGCCGAACTGCTGCAGCCAACGAGATAAAGGATGCTATCGGCAAAAAACTTATAGTCCCTGGCGCAACGAGGTGGAACTCCAGCTATGACAGCTATAAGATGCTTTCTGGCCTGCTACAGGACCTGGACACCCGTAAAAAGATCAATGATCTCTGTACCAGCATGCGCCCCAACCCGATCCCCGTCTTTGTTGACGAGGACAACGAGGTCATCGCCGAGTACGTCAAAGTTATGGCCCCAATTGCCAATGCTTTGGACAAAATGCAGTCAGACCAGCATGCCTACATGGGGAACTTCCTTCCCAACTTGATGGTGCTCCAGAGGGACTTGAACCTGCTTAGGGACAACAGCATCAAGCATGCCAAGCCCCTCGTCACCTACCTCCTGGGGACACAGGAGCACCATAGCAGAGACAAAAAGGGCTTCACTGAAAGGTAGATATTTTTAATATTTTAATATAATATAATAATAATATAATATAATTATATAAATAATAAAATAATATAATATTTTATAGTAATTGAAATGAAAAAAAAATTAATAATCATTAATCAATAATTAAATTAACTCATATCTTAATCTTTTCAGGTTTCAACACATGTTTGAGGACCAGGAGAAGCTCCTTGTGACTGCCTTCCACCCCAGATTCGGAGGTTCGCAGACAAATGTTCGGAATAAATGTTCGCACCGAAATTTTGAAAATCGGGTTCGCTATTCGGAGGTTGGGAACCCAAAACCGGCGAAGATTCGGGTTCGGATTCAGAACCCAAAAAAAGGTTTGCGCACCCACCTCTGTCTATCATACAAAAGCATGAATATTGTGCAAAATATGCAGCTTCTTTTGTTAGCAAATATATGTAACAACAGAAAACGTGATATGCAGTACGCAGCACACACAACCCAGCCAGAGTAGGGTGGGGGGGTACTGTATTATATTTTTTTAGATAGTAAAAATCAAGATACAACATCAATACTCGGCCACGAGATAGCTAATGAGCAACACTTTTAGATGAAATATTTTCAGAATTTCGTTTTTTTTTCATGGTTTTCTGATGGTCAATCCCCTTAAGAGTGGTCTGCCAGGAACCAGAGCTCTGGGTGATCTGCCATTCAGACCCGACGATAGTGGCCATATTTGGTGGGACTCTTATGTGTTCAAAAAAGCTCAAAGGCACGGGTTAACTTTTCCTTTTGATTTCTCAAAGTTCCTGATTTATCAAACCAAAATTACTTCATAGATTTAATAAGTAAAAGGGAGGGGAGTTTAATCATATCTTATTTAAAGTTATGATAGGCGTGGTTCGAAGTTTCAGGGTAGGCTCCTGAATCGAAAGAAAATAACATCTCAAGGGAAAGTTCCCAAACCGAGGTAAGCACTAATATTCACAATAATAATTACCACAGCAGAATGTCTGAAGAAAGGAAGTACATTTATGGTGGACTGGCTGGTGAGGTTATCTAATGTTTGTTTAAGAGAGGGAAGAATGCCGGAGGACTGGAGGAGTGCCTGTATAGTTCTGCTTTACAAGGGATAGGGGGAGAAGTGTAAGTGTAGTAGTTTCAGAGTGTAGTTGGGAAGGCTTATGGGATAGGGTCTTGATTGAGATGGATTAGGAGAGGAACAGAGGGAGTAATTGGTGAGGAACAGTGTGGTTTTAGGACAGGTAGGGGTTGTGTAGATCAGATTTTTGTGGTAAGATAGATATGTGAGAAAGCTATTGGAAAAGGTAAGGATGATTTTTGGGCTTTTATGGATCTGGAAAAGGCGTACGACAGGGTAGACAGGAAGGCACTGTGGGAGGTACTGCAGATATATGGGATAGGAGGAAAGCTGTTAAGAGCAGTCAGGAGTTTTTAAGAGAGTAGTAGAGCTTGTCTGGGGTATTGGCTGCTTGTTATTGTGGCAAAGTAGCATGCAGTTGATACTTTAGGGTCTATATGGGGCACCCCTACAGACCAGAGCCACACATCATTTTGTTTATGATAGAGGAAAACTCTGTTCATAGAGAAATAATGACACTTTTATACTACGACTGTCCCTCCGTTATGCTGTCCCCCAACTCCTTGCTGCTGTCCTGTACCATTTCTCTGAGTATTCATTTTATGTGGTGGGGGAATTCCCTGTGGTGGGGGAAAAGAATACTGCCACCAAGTATTTCCACTTAGATCGTAAGAGGCAAGAAGAAAGGGGCGGGGATTGGGACTAGGCATCCTTCTCCTTGTAGCCCCACAGGGGACATTCCTAAAAGAAAAAGTAAAGGCATAAGAGGGTCTGGGAGTTTTCCGACCAGCACCCTAAGGTTTGGGTCTTTTAATGTGCGTGGATGTGGTACAGATGAGAGTAAAAGGGAAAAAATAGGTAGTATGTTTGTGAGAAGAAAGATGGATGTGTTGGCTTTGAGTAAAACTAAGTTGAAAGGGAAGGGTGAGTGTAAGTTTGGGAGTGTAAGTGGGAGGTTATCAGGAGTGAAGAGAGGGCGAGGGAGGGAAGGGTTGGCTATTCTAGTAAGTGAAGAGAAAGGTAAATGTGTAGTGGAGTGGAAGGAGGTTTCCTCAAGGATAATGTGCATGAAGGTGAAACTGGGAAAGGAGATGTGGGTCTTTGTAAGTGCATATGAGCCTGGCAGTGAGAAGAGTGTAGAAGAAAGGGAGGCCTTTTGGATAGATTTAAATGAGTGCATAGAGGATTTAGGGAGAAATGTCAATGTAATAGTACTGGGAGACCTTAATGCTAGGGTAGGAAATGGTCCAATTGATGAAGTGGTTGGGAAATGTGGAGTTCCAGAAAAGAATCGTAGTGGAGAGTTGATGGTGGAAATGTGTCTAGAAAGAGAGTTGATGATAGCAAATAGTGTTTCGGAAGAAAGTCAAGCATAAGTACACATGGGAGAGGGTGGTGGATGGAAGGGTGGTAGATAGAGCGTTGATGGATTATGTAGTGGTAAATAGGATTATGATAGGAAGAGTTAAGGATGTACATGTCCTAAGGGTAGAGGGTGGGGGAATATCAGATCATTTTTTGGTGGAAGGTAAGTTGAGAGTGGAGGATAGATGGAGAAAGAGGAAAGGGACAAAAGGTAGGGAGGTGCTTAGAGTGAACTCTTTAAATGAAAAGGAAAAGGAGTACAAGAAGAAGCTGAAGGAGGAGTGGGAGGGAGTGAAGGATAGAGTAGAGCTGGGTGTGGAGGAGGAATGGGGATGGTTCAAGGAGGGAGTCACAAAGAGTATAAGGATGGTGTGTGGAACAAGAAGGACAGGAGGAAATAGAAGGAAGGGTAGTGAATGGTGGGATGAGGAAACAAAGAAGGTTGTAGAAGAGAAGAAGTGAGCTTTCACAGATTGGTTACAAAATAGGACGAGGGAGTCATATGAGAGGTACAAAGAAAAGAAAAGAGAAGTAAAGCAAAAGGTAAAGGAGGCAAAGAGGAGAGCAGATGTGAAGTGGGGTAAGATTATGACAGAAAATTTTGAAAGCAATGAAAAGATGTTTTGGAAAGAAATTAAAAGAGGAAGAGGAGAGGCGAATCAAGTAGAGAAGAAAAAGTAAAAGGTGCAGATGGAGAGATGATAATGGAAGAGAAGGCAGTGAGAGGAAGGTGGGCAGAGTATTTTAAGGATTTGCTAAATGTGAAGGAGAATAGGGAGGAAAAGGTAGTTGCAGTGGGAAGCACTAAGAAAATGAGTGAGGAAAATGAAGGAGAAATAGGGAAAGATTAATGAAAGCAGCTGTTAAGATGATGAGAGCAGGTAAGGCAACTGGGTTGGATGGATGCCATGCAGAATGTCTGAAGAAAGGAGATACAGTTATGGTGGACTGGCTGGTGAGGTTATTTAATGTTTGTTTAAGAGAGGGTAGAGTGCTGGAGGACTGGAGGTGTCCCCCTTTCCCTTGTAAAGGGAAAGGGGGACGAGTGTGAGTGTAGTAGTTTCAGAGGGATTAGCTTGTTAAGTGTAGTTGGGAAGGCTTATGGGAGAATCTTGATTGAGAGGATTACGAGAGGAACAGAGGGAGTAATTGGTGAGGATCACTGTGGATTTAGGACAGGTAGAGGTTGTATAGATCAGATCTTTGTGGTAAGACAAATATGTGAGAAAGCTGTAGGAAAGGGGAAGGATGTTTTTTGGGGCTTTTATGGATCTGGAAAAGGCTTATGATAGGGTAGACAGAAAGGCACTGTGGGAGGTTATGCAGATATATGGGATAGGAGGAAAGCTTCTAGGAGCTGTCAAGAGTTTTTACGAGAGTAGTAGAGCTTGTGTCAGGATTAGAAATGGAGAGAGTGAGTGGTTCGAGGTAAAGGTGGGACTTCGTCAAGGATGCGTTATGTCGCCCTGGCTGTTCAACTTATACATGGATGGGGTAGTGCGAGAGGTAAATGTAAGGGTAGTGGGTCAGGGATTGGAGATGGTTAAAGAAAATGGAGAAAAGTTGGAGGTGAGCCAGCTTTTGTTTGCGGACGACACTGAGCTTGTGGCAGGATCAGAGGAGGGATTGAGAAAGTTGGTGACAGAGTTTGGGAGAGTATGTGATAGAAGAAAGCTGAAGATAAATGTGGGTAAAAGTAAGGTGATGAGATGTACAAGGAGTGAAAGTGGCAGTAGACTGGAAGTGAGCATTAAGGGAGAGTGACTGGAGGAAGTGGATAGTTTTAGATACTTGGGTGCAAATGTGGCAGGAAAAGGTGGAGTGGAGGTGGAGGTAGAATGTAGATTGAGAGAAGCGAGTAAATGCCTTGGTGGATTATAGTGTGTAATGAGGAATAGACATTTGGGAATGGATGCGAAGGGGAGACTGTATGAAGGAGTGATTGTGCCAACAGCACTGTATGGGGCAGAAACATGGAACATAAGAGAGGAAGAGAGGAGTTTGAATGTGTTTGAGATGAGGTGTCTGAGAAGTATGATAGGGGTTACTAGGCTAGATAGAGTGAGAAATGAGGAGGTGAGGAGGAGAACAGGGGTGGAAAGGGAGTTGGGAGATAGGGTTAATGAAAGAGTATTAGGATGGTTTGGACACATGGAAAGAATGAGTGAAGAAAGACTAGTAAAAGAAGTATGGAAGGCAGATGTGGAGGGAGTGAACATGAGGGGACGTCCTAGGATGAGGTGGATGGATGGGGTGAAGGGGGCTTTGAGGAAGAGGGGAATGTCTGTTGAGGAAGGATGGGAGAGGACAGAAGACAGGGATGAATGGAGAATGGTTGTTTATGGATGATGTTGTGATGCATGAGGTGGAATGGGCGGGGGGATGGGGGGTGAGGTAGTATGTGTGAGCAAAATTTGACGCAGCCCGAAGGGATTTCTCCCTGTCTTCTCCTTTTATGCATGGGGGGACGGAGAGGGGGGGTCGCCGATTTAATGAAGCGGCCTTGCTGTGGATGTGCTGTCTTGCGACACTGCTTCTGACCCAGGGCAGTGGACAAGGTGCAGGGATGACCCGTCATCCAGGAGGTGCTAAGATGAGAGAGAGGGTGGAGGGGTGTGGAGTGTATTCAGGGATGGAATGGGGGGGAATTATTTTATGCCTTTTCCTTTTTGGCTACCTCCCTTGTAAGGGGGAAAAAGCCTAGGTATATGTATGTATGTATGTAGTAGAGCTTGTGTTAAGATTAGAAATAGAGAGAGTGAGTGGTTTGGGGTAAAGGTGGGACTTCGTCAGGGATGTGTTATGTCGCCCTGGCTGTTCAATTTTTACATGGATGGGGTGGTGCAAGTGGTGAATGCAAGGGTAGTGGATCAGGGGTTGGAGATGGTTAGCCCCTTCGATACAATGACGCCTACGTAGGCGTCATGAGGAGCAAGTGGGTATGCGAGGATGCCGATGTCGGCGTCTTGATTACATATATTATAGTTGTACCTGCGTGGTAAGACAGATATGCGAGAAAGCTATAGGAAAGGGGAAGGATGTTATTTGGGCCTTTATGGACCTGGAAAAGGCTTATGATAGGGTAGACAGAAAGGCACTGTGGGAGGTTTTGTGGATATATGGGATAGGAGGAAAGCTTCTAGGAGCTGTCAAGGGTTTTTATGAGAGTAGTAGAGCTTGTGTCAGGATTAGAAATGGAGAGAGTGAGTGGTTCGAGGTAAAGGTGGGACTTCGTCAAGGATGCGTTATGTCGCCCTGGCTGTTCAACTTATACATGGATGGGGTAGTGCGAGAGGTAAATGTAAGGGTAGTGGGTCAGGGATTGGAGATGGTTAAAGAAAATGGAGAAAAGTTGGAGGTGAGCCAGCTGTTGTTTGCGAACGACACTGAGCTTGTGGCAGGATCAGAGGAGGGATTGAGAAAGTTGGTGATAGAGTTTGGGAGAGTATGTGATAGAAGAAAGCTGAAGATAAATGTGGGTAAAAGTAAGGTGATGAGATGTACAAGGGGTGAAAGTGGCAGTAGGCTGGAAGTGAGCATTAAGGGAGAGCGACTGGAGGAAGTGGATAGTTTTAGATACTTGGGTGCAAATGTGGCAGGAAAAGGTGGAGTGAAGGTGGAGGTAGAATGTAGATTGAGAGAAGCGAGTAAATGCCTTGGTGGATTAAAGTGTGTAATGAGGAATAGACATTTGGGAATGGATGCGAAGAGGAGACTATATGAAGGAGTGATTGTGCCAACAGCACTGTATGGGACAGAAACATGGAACATAAGAGAGGAAGAGAGAAGGAGTTTGAATGTGTTTGAGATGAGGTGTCTGAGAAGTATGATGGGGGTTACTAGGCTGGATAGAGTGAGAAATGAGGAGGTGAGGAGGAGAACAGGGGTGGAAAGGGGGTTGGGAGATAGGGTTGATGAAAGAGTATTAGGATGGTTTGGACACATGGAAAGAATGAGTGAAGAAAGACTAGTAAAAGAGGTATGGAAGGCAGATGTGGAGGGAGTGAACATGAGGGGACGTCCTAGGATGAAGTGGATGGATGGGGTGAAGGGGGCTTTGGGAAAGAGGGGAATGTCTGTTGAGGAAGGATGGGAGAGGACAGAAGACAGGGATGAATGGAGAATGGTTGTATATGGATGATGTTGTGATGCATGAGGTGGAATGGGCAGGGGGATGGGGGGTGAGGTAGTATGTGTGAGCAAATTTTGACGCAGCCTGAAGGGATTTCTCCTCGTCTTCTCCTTTATGCATGGGGATGGAGAGGGGGGGTCGCCGATTTAATGAAGCGGCCTTGCTGTGGATGTGCTGTGTCTTGCGACACTGCTTCTGACCCAGGGCAGTGGACGCCCTCAAAAGAATTCAAAGGCAACTGACAACCTTCTAAAAAGGGAAGTAAGGAAAAATCCAAGGGTTACTGCTGCACAACTAAAGGAAAGTCACCCGAAACTTCTAGAAAATGTCTCAGTAAGGACAGTAATGCACCGCCTGCAGAAGGACCTGAAGCTCCCTAGCCGTACTGCTGCCCGCAAGCCTTTACTCACCGACCACTTGCAGAAGGCTAGGCTGGCATTTGCAAAGCAGTATGCTAAGTGGACGAAAGAAGAGTGGTCTAAGGTCATGTGGTCTGATGAAAGCACATTTCAACTCATCCTAAGCCAGCACGTGAAGGTCAGACGCCCGTCAACAGCAAGCCGGTATGATGTGGCCTACACATCCCCTACTGTAAAGCACTGAGAATCTGTCATGGTTTGGGCATGTTTTAGTGGTGCATTCGGTCAAGGAGGGCTGTATTTCCTGCCAAAAAATATAATGATGAATAGTGACCGGTATATTAGTGTGTTAAATGACCATCTCCTTCAGTGTTACAATATTCATGCCAGCAACATTTTCATGCATGACAGTGCTCCGTGTCACAAAACAAGGAAGGTGATCAACTGACTCTCCGAAAAGAATATTCAGGTCTTGCAATGGCCAGGAAATAGTCCTGATCTCAATCCGATTGAGAACTGTTGGCATGTAATGAAAAACAAACAGTCATCCTTGCCTAAGCTCATTGATGCAGTTAAGAAAGTGTGGTGCACTGAAATGGGAGAGGATTACTTCCACAAATTGAGTGACAGCATGCTAAAATGACGACAAGACATCATCAAGAACAAGGGGGACATGACTAAATATTAAAAGAAAGTGTTTATATACATTATATACCCATTTTTATTGTTATCTTTGCACATGACTGCCAATTTTGTTTATAGTCCGGGTAGGTCCGAATCTTTTTTGCGGTGACTGTATATTTGCTCTTCTCCAATCTTCTGGAACTTTTCACTGTTTCAATGAACTGCTTATTAGACTATGTATTTTATCTGTTAGTTCATTCCTGCATTCTCTCAAAATCCAGTTTGCCATTTCATCTGGTCCATGTGATTTTCTGATATCGAGATTGCTCAAGTGATTCATTATTTCTTTCCTTGTTACTTCTATCTCTTTCACAAGGGGGACTTTCTCCTCCCACTTGACATCTCTAAGTTGTATGTTCTCCCTCGTAAACACTGATTTAAAATGCTTGTTCATAATTTCTGCCATTTCTATTTCCTCTGTGTATTAAACTCCTTGTCGTAGTTTCTCTAATTCTTGTTTGTTATTCAGTTTGTTGTTTACAAATCTATAAAATAGTTTTGGTCGATCTTTACATTTTTCTATGACATCTTTTTTGTATTTTCTCTTTTCTTCTCTGCACACTTGTACATATTTTCTATAACTAGTATATATTTTCCATTTTTCAGGTCTTTTGTCTTTCTTCCCTTTTATCCAAGCTTTATCCTTTTTGTCTTTTAACTCCCTACATCTTTTGTTGTACCATCACTTTACATATCCTTTTTCTTGTTTTTGTCTTGGAACATACTTTTCCACTCCTTCCTTACAAATTGTTGTCAAAATATTCCATTTCTCTTCAACTGTTGTTTCCTCCTTGTATATCCTTTCCCAGTCTGCTTTTTGGAAATATTCTCTCATCTTATAAAAAAAAAAAAAAAAATCCATACATCAATCTTCCCTTTCTATATTGTTCATTTTTTCCCATGTATTTTTTCTCAATTAGTTCCACTTCAACTAATATGTGGTCACTTTTACTTAGTGGTGTCTTATATTCAATCTTGTCTACTATTTCAGGTTCTGATGTGATTATTAGGTCCAGTCTCAATGGTTCTTCCTCATTTCTATACCTACTGTAGTATTCTCTTGTATCCATTGCATCATTGTATGTTCTATAATCATATCAAGTAGTACATTTTCCCATAGGTCGTCTCCACCCTTCACTGTCATCTCTTCCCAGCAGATTTCTTTACAATTAAAATCACCCATTATAACTATTCTTTCTCCATCTTTCATTATCTTATTCAGTGTTATCCTTGTGTCTTCCAACATATTTTTGTGTTCTCTCTCTTCCCACAAAGCCATTTTAGGAGGCACATAATTTACCACAAATTTCCTGCTCTTCCCATCCCTGTCCTCCACTTCCATCATAATCATCTCTCCTCTATTCTTTCCATGCATGAAATTCCTCACATTTATATCCTTCTTAGTCAGGAACATAACTCCACCCCCTTCCCTTACCTCTTTGTTTCTAATACAATAATTATATGCACCATGTCCTATACTGAAACACAATGGCAAAAGCCGACAACTGTGAGAATCAATAACCGTGGTACGACATTTCGCTTGTTACAGCTTTTTCAAGTACTGGATTCCAAGAAAAGACCACCTCGCTTGCGCGGGATCGGGTTTTGTGGGAGGGGAAGAATGTCTGTTAGAAAATGAAAAGATAGTAGTGTATAAAAGAGGGCTATTGCCACCGGGCGAATTGCGAGCGATTAGGGGCTAGTTTGTTGTCGTGGCTTTAGGAGAACCGGGCTAGGAACTTGGTCGGTGGCGCCAATGCCGGGAGGAAGAGCATATTATATCACCAACGAAAGTTTGGAAAATGGTAGGAGACGTAGTAGGAGAGAAAGGGGGAAAAACGGAAAAATCTTTAGTGGGAAGTAAACTGAAATGAGAAGATGTAGTATAAGAGAAAGTGAGAAAGGAAGCGAATTTTAGTCGAAGAAAAAGGAAGTGTATATGTTTGTGCGTGGGATGCGGCTATGTACAGACATATGGCAAACACTCTGAGTAAATATAGGCCGACGGGGAAGGAACTGGGAGAGGTTATCGGGGAGGGGTGGGTGGTAGGTGGAGGGGGGGTGAGAAGGGGACGGGTGGGACTTGGAGATAAAGGAGGACATTTCGGACAGCTTGTTGAAGTGGACTAAGGGGGACATTTCATACATTTGTAAAATGCGGGTAACAGATGGATGATAGGAGGGGCAATGTTGAACATGCCTCTGTTCTGCTCAATGGTTTTAAAGCTTTGAATGGCGGCCGCTTCCAGGCATTTCCTCCTCACCCTGTCTGGTTCACTAAAAAGAAGCTCTGCATTATCCCAATCCATCAGGTGGTCGTTGGTGTTCCGGTGGATAACACAGGCGTTGGTGGTGATGTTGTTCCGGGAATCGTAGCGATGCTCCCGGATCCGGGTCTTCAGGTCACGGGAGGTCTCGCCGATATATACTTTATCACATCCAGCACAGGGTATGCAGTAGACACCAGCTTTTTTTTTCCCACATCTTGTCCTGGCTGTCACTCCTTCTAGAGAGCTCTTTGATAGTCCTGCTGGACTGGCCCACTACCTGAATGTTGCGATGCCCAAGTGTTCGGGTGAGGGTGGTGGTGACGCTGCTGGCTGGAAGGATAAGCCTCCTAGCTGGATCTTTCGTTGGTTCCCCCACTTCCATTATTTTGAGTGCCTTTTTCTTGCACTGGTGGATGATACACTCTGGATATATTAATTTCTGAAAGACCTCCTTTATGTGCCTAAACTCGTCCTCTAAGAATTCAGGGCTACAGGATCACCACCGCGGAGAAAGGTGGAGGAGTGGTGGTGATGGACGCATCTTCCTACCTACATAAGATGACTGACCTCCTCAGCGATGAAAATACTTACGCCGAAGTCACACAGGCAAAAGTGGACGTTGAGACAAATAACTTCCTTAAGGCAGCCAGGAGGATTCTTAGGAAATCAGAAACTGGTAAGTGTTTACTTCACCTCCTGCCAAACCTCCCACGTCCAGCCACCCTGTATGGGCTCCCAAAAACCCACAAGCCCAATATACCCATTACATCAGGGATCGGGAGTGCGCCACACAAACTGGCAGGTGCGCTGGCCAAACATTTGTCTCGCCTTTTGGGTACCATCAGCGGTGCTCATTTGAAACACTCAGGGGACCTATTGAATAGAATTAAGGACATTCCTGCTCGCAACAAAAAGCTGGCCAGCCTGGATGTGACTTCTTTATACAAAGGATTACAAAGGCGGAGCATGCCGACAGGAGACCTTTTGGTCCATATCTAGGTCGGATACGAAAAAAATATATTAATAATAAAATAATAAATAAAAACCATGATAATGAAAATAACAAATAAAATACATAAATAAATGCATAGGTATAGTTAAATGACAAACAAACAGGCAAATAGCAAATAATAAATCGACACATAACCAATAATAAATGAAAATCAGACAGACAAATGACAACAAAACAAAACAAATAATATAAGATAAATTATAATCATTACAGCATCTTACTTAGGTATTTATCTAAATGATTCTTAAAGCTTCGAACTGAACTACATTGCACTACCTGTGCAGGAAGTTTATTCCATTCATTAACTACACGGTTGGCAAAGTTGTTTCTACCTACTTCCAAATTGAATCTATTTCCGGACAGTTTGAGACCATTGTTTCTTGTCTGATTCTCATTCAATGTGAAAATTTGGTCACTTTTGATGTTGTCAATTCCCTTTAGAATTTTAAAGACCTGAATCAAGTCACCTCTGAGTCTACGCTTTTTTAGGGAAAACAGATTCATATGTTTTAGTCGATTTTCGTATGATTTATTTTTGATATTTGGAATCAGTTTTGTGGCTCGCCGTTGTACTTTTTCCAGTCTGTCAATGTCTTTAATGAGATTCGGTGACCATACGGAAACAGCATATTCCAAATGTGGACGAACTAACGATTTATATAGCTTGTTAATGAGTGATGGACTTTTGAAATCAAAAGATCGCGCAATCAGTCATAGAATCTTATTTGCTTTCTCAGAGGCTGAAATACACTGCTTGGATGATTTGAGGTCGTTACTGATAATTACGCCGAGATCTTTTTCTCTATCAACTTTTCTTAACGAATTTCCAAATAACTTGTAATCGTATTTACTGTAATTTTTACCTATGTGCATTACCTTGCATTTACTTGTGTTAAATTTCATTAGCCACTTTTCAGACCATTGCTGTAATTTATCTAAATCTTCTTGAATATCTAATTGGTTTGAGTGATCATTTGCCACTCCACACAGTTTGTATCATTAGCAAATTTGGAAACAGTAGATTTTAGTCCATGGTCTATATAATTTATATATACTATGAATAGAAGTGGCCCAAGAACGGAACCCTGAGGAATTCCACTTGCAACACTTTTCCATCCAGAAGTTTTTCCATTTAAAACAACTCTCTGTTTTCGACCATTCAACCAATTACTAGTCCAACCTAATAGGCTACCACTTATTCCATGCAAAGCTAATTTAGTAAGTAGTCTTTCGTGTGGGACGGTTTCAAAAGCTTTTGCAAAGTCTAGATATACTAAATCTATATTGTTTCTTTTGTCATAATTCGAGATAACTGTGTTGTAGAATTCGAGTACGATTGAAGTCAAACTTATAGGCCTATAGTTATTTGGCTTCTCTTTGTCACCTTTTTTGAATATGGGAGTAACGTTAGCTAGCTTCCATTCTCTTGGGACATCTCCGGATATGATGGATTTCTTGAAAATAATTTCTAATGGAACAACAATCTCATTTTTCATTTCCTTTAAGATTCTTGGATGCCAACCGTCAGGCCCTGGTGTTTTATTAACTTTGAGTTTGTCTATATACCTTTTAATTTTTTCTTTGTTATATTTACCGTAGTAAGTTTACCCTAGACTTTTTACAGGTTTCAGTTTGGAATTCACCTTGAGGTGTTTCGCTTACGAATACTGAGCTAAAATAATTGTTTAAGATATTACACATTCCTTCATTTGAATATTCAAGTTGACCGTCAGCAGATAATAGTGGACCAATGTGATTCCTAACAACCTTTTTATCTCTAATGTAACTATAGAATTCTTTGGGATTCTCTTTGGATTTATCAGCGATGTTCATTTCGTATTGTCGTTTTCTTTTTCTTATTGTCTTTTTTAAATCTCTCTGTATTGATACATAACTTTCATAGTCATTAGATGCACCCGAGCACTTATATTTCTTATAAGCCTGTCTCTTTTTAGCAATACTTTTTTCAGTTTCTTTGTCGAGCCACTTTGGGCGAGCCTGATTTGGGGGACGTCTGTCCTTAAAAGGAATGAAAGTTTGAATCATCTTAGTGAGCGTATTTTTAAATATTTCCCACATCTGATCTACAGGTCTTTCGTTTAATTTTGCCTCCCAATCTGTAAGCTGAAGCTCCTGACGTAGTCCTATGAACTGAGCTTTACTGAAATCGGGTATTTTAGAAACACAAGTATCTATTCTAAAATTCTTTAGGAGTTTGAATCTAACTAGGTTGTGATCGCTATTTGCAACAGATTCACCGACTTCTACATCAGTTACCATGCTTTCGCGGCTAGTGATCAAAAGATCGAGTAAGTTTCCATATCTTGTGGGCTCTTTTACATGCTGAATTAAGTAATTGTCACCAAGAAAATCAAACAAGCGACTACCTATATGGCCATGTTCAAGGGTCATCCAATCAATGTCAGTAAAATTGAAATCACCCATTATCAATAAATCCCGGTTGCAGAAACTAGACAGTTCTTGAAATAACAGTTTGTCGTCTGTTAATGATAATGTCTTTGGCCTATATATTACACCTACATTCATTTTTGTCCGTTTGTTTGGGTTAACTCAACCCACAAACTATCATATGCATCCTGTTTCACTTTCTCTAAAACACAAGCATGAACATTGTTTTTAACGTACAATAGAACACCCCCACCTTTCTTGTGGTTTCTATCCTGATGAAAGTGTTTAAATCCCGCAATATTAAATTCAGCTTCAAACTCTGTACCATTTAACCATGTTTCAGTTATTCCGATCATATCGAGATTTTCGCTTTTGACATACGCCTGTATTTCTTGAAATTTGATCCTAATACTACGAGCATTAAAGTACATGATATTGTTTCCTCCACTATAATCACATCCCATTGTGATCTTTTGTCTTCCACTGTCATTACATCCTATCTTGATATTTTGGCCTTCATTGACATTCTGTCCGGTATCCCTTCCTAAAATTATATTTTGTCCTTCAGTGACATTATATCCTACCGTGATATTTTCTCCTCCATTATCATTACATCCTATCGTGATATTTTGTTCTCCACTATCATTACTTCCCATCGTGATATTTTGTCCTCCACTGTCATTACATCCCATTGCGACATTTTGTCCTATGACATTACATCCTAATATGACATTTTGTCCTCTAGCGACATTACATGCTATCATGATATTTTGGCCTTCATTAACATTCTGTCCGGCATCCCTTCCTAAAATTATATTTTGTCCTTCACTGACATTATATCCTACCGTGATATTTTCTCTATCATTATTACATCCTATAGTGATATTATGTTCTCCACTATCACTGACATTATATCCTACTGTGATATTTTCTCCTCCATTATCATTACATCCTATCATGATATTTTGTTCTCCACTATCATTACTTCCCATCGTGATCTTTTGTCCTCCACTGTCATTATATCCCATTGCGACATTTTGTCCTATGACATTACATCCTAATGTGACATTTCGTCCTCTCGAGACATTACATCCTATCATGATATTTTGGCCTTCATTGACATTCTGTCCGGTATCCCTTCCTAAAATTATATTTTGTCCTTCACTGACATTATATCCTACCGTGATATTTTCTCCTCCATTATCATTACATCCTATCGTGATATTTTGTTCTCCACTATCATTACTTCCCATCGTGATCTTTTGTCCTCCACTGTCATTATATCCCATTGCGACATTTTGTCCTATGACATTACATCCTAATGTGACATTTCGTCCTCTAGCGACATTATATCCTAAAATTATATTTTGTCCTATACTGGCACATTGTTCTACATTAATGCTATACTCTACACTGTTTTCCCAAGTACATTCTATTTCCCCTTCCCTTTGGGCTTCTACCCTAAAAAAGGAGCTAATTCATTACAAACTCCCACAATGAGGTTTGTAAGAACATCTTTGCCTCTGCAGGTAAGGTGGATCCCATCAGAAGCTGTACAATATACTTTATTGTGGCATGGTCTACAGTGTACTGCCCCGGCAGTGCGCGGCAGCGCCGACAACGGCTTGCGCGTTGCCGATATGTCGGCCCAACATATCGTACATATCGTACATCTCCCCCCAAGATAATACATGTACATGGCATTCACAAATGTATGGACATTGTACTATCTGACTGCAGTAACATTCACGAATATAAACATAAAGGAATGTAAATTTAATCAGAGTATCTTACAAGGTATAAGATGAACCAAGAAAAAAAATAAAAAATTGTAGTTGTACAAAAATGCACACGTAAATACAAACAGCTATACACGCATATATCTAATGTGAGGGTGTGGTAATAAAATCCGCCATCCATGCCGGTTGTTTGACACGACGCCGTGGGCGATCCACCGTCTCTTGCTGTGTGTGGAGTCGAGGAGTTGGTGGAGGAGGAGAGCTTGGGTTTGTCCGTGTTGTGAGTTGAGATGAGCCTCTTACGGCTCGCAGATGCCTGCGGTTGCGTAGCGTCAGTCGTCCACTTCCCTCGAGTTTGACTGTATATTGACGATGCGGCAGGATTTCACTGACCACGCCTCGTCTGTCCCACAGCTTCGTGGACTGGTCTTGCACAAACACACGGGTACCAAGCGTTAATGGGGGCAGCGATCTGGGTGTGCCTTGTTTTCCCAACCATGCTTCCTGGTGCCGTACTGCCTCACGCTCCCTTGTCCGGAGGGCGTGTCGCCAGTGGATGTCCACTTTGTATTTTTGCCTGTGGACGGGGACACCGTCCCGCAGCAGCCTGCCCATAGCCAGCTGCGCTGGTGACTTGTTCACCCCGCGTAGAGGCGTGTTTAAGTACTGGCAGTAACGCCATAGCTGCTCTGTCGGTGTGTCAAGGCTCCCTCCGACGCCTGTGTTGTCGCGAAGTAGCCTCTTGGCAGACTTGACTGCCGGCCTCTGCACGCCCGTTCGACTGTGGGAAGTGGCAGAGGCGATTCTTCCCTTCACTCCCATTTCCCAAAGAAGTTGCGCATCTCCTCGCTGGTTAGGTTGGTTCCACCGTCTGTCGAGATTGACTCTGGTGCGCCCCACCGATGGAAGTACTGTCGAAGTGTTGACGAGAGCTTGCTTGATGTAGCTCCGCTGGTCAAGTGCGCTATTTCCAGTCAGCCCGTGAGCCTGTCTGCGTACGCTAAGTATACTCGTCCGTCGAGCTGGAACAGGTCTGCCACGGTGTGTTGGAATGGGTACTGGGGTGGGGGTGTGTCAGGGTGAGGGGTTCGGCGGCTTGCGAGGGTGAGTGCGTGTTACAGCTGGCACAGGTGTCTCTGTGGTGCTGTAGGTCACCTTCCATGCCAGGCCAGTTACACAGCCTGTCTCGCCCTTCGTAGCATCCCGTCTAAACCTTGATGGCTTGCGTGGAGGTTTGCTGCCACTCGGTGTCTCAGTGCTGCAGGTACCACTAAACGGACCGCTCCTTGTTCGTAGGTGTATGTCACCCAGCCCTTGCGACACCGCCAGTCTGTCCCTGACTCCATAGAACTGTCGCAGGCAGGTCAGCTCTTGAGCCCGTTTGTGGGTGCCAATCTCCTGCTGTCACTTTAGCGATGAGTAGCTGATAGTCTGGGTCATCGGCGGCGGCCTGCACCACTGCCGAGTTTCTCCAGGGCTATTTGGTCATTGCTGTCGAGCACCGCCACTGTTGCGGCCGCTACAGCAGCTTCCATGTCGTTGGCCAGCTCTTCATCTATGACGTCCGGTGGTGCACAGAGCGCTGGGTAACGGGACAAGAAATCGGCTGCAGAGTTGCGCTTACCTGGGAGGTACTTGATCTGGAACCTATATTGCAGCGTTTTCTCCTTCAGGGCAAACAGTCTCGGGTTCACTATGTCCCTTCAGCTCTCTGTCCCCCAGGAGCTTCACTAGCGGACGGTGGTCGGTGATTATGAGGAGATTGGGCATCCAAGCAGGAAAAAGGGAGCTTTACAGAGGCACCATGCAACAGCCAGAGCTTCGCCCTCCACTGGTGCGTAACCTGCCTCCGCGGGTGTTAGGTGACGGCTGCCACACAGCGCTAAGCGCCACCCGCTCTTGCAACAGAAGGGAGCCTCTCTCAGGGGGCAGGGACAGTATTGCTGTAGAATAACAAAGCCAATGCCCACCTTGCTCCAGTCCGTCACTACCACCGTAGGTCTGTCCTTGTCATAATATGTTAGGCCCTCTTTGGCGAGCTTGCAGACTACTTCTTTGGCTTGCCGGAACTTTTCCTGTAGGTTTTCGTCCCAGTAGACTTTCCTCCCCTTGTGGTCTCCGTAGTAACTCTCGGAATGGCTCCATGACTGGAGCGGTTGGCTAGGAAAGGTGCCAGCTGGTTGGACGAACCCATGCCAGGAGCGTATGTCTGTTATGGATGGTTCGACAGGCATGTCAAAGTTCCTGATGGCGGCCAGTCTTTCTTCCGTGGGCTTGTAGGCGTCCCAGCCTACATGAAAGCCCACAAAGTCCACCTGCCTTCTACAAAACCTGAATTTTTCTGGTTTCAGGGTCACACCTTTCATGGCACAACGTCTCCAGAAAATCATTACGTGTGCCCAAGAAAGCGTCTTCCACGCTGGCGTCGTACAGCAGGGTATCGTCCACACACTTGAATTTTCTTGGGATCCCAGCGATGGCGTCGTCGTACCTTCTGGTATAGGCATCCGGAGCAGCACAGTGGCCCATGGGGGTTCTACAGTACCTATACCTGCCCCAAGGTGTGATGAAGGTAGTAAGCCTTCTGCTGGCTTCCTGTAGCTCTACCTGATGGAAAGCCCCAGTGAGCATCTGCTGTTGTCTTGTAGGTGTGGCGTGGGATGCCAGATACCATGTCAAACGGTGTAGGAGTGTGGTGGGTCTCTCTCCTGCAGGCGGCATTGAGTTTCTGGTAGTCGATGGTGCGTCTCGGTTGGCCCGACTTCCTTCGCGACCACCCACCATCCTTGCGCACCATTCTGTTGCCTCTCCAACTGGTACCGGCTCCAAGATTCCCTTCCTCACGTCCTCGTCCAGCTGCTTCTTCACCACCGCCTCCAGTGTTTCGGCACCGTAGCCGGTGTATGGCAGGCGTAGGGCTTGGCGTCCGGGAGCAGGTGGATGGCATGTGGCTCACCTTCCCATTACTGGCAGAGGGCTCCTGTCAGTATTGAACGTTGACCCGGAAAAATGGCGGGAAGCCAGTTCTCTAGCTGTGGCACATTTTCTTCTAGCGAGGTGAAAACGGGACTGAGGTAGGGCCGCGGCAGCGGCAGTGCGCCGTCAGTTGACTCGGGGGCAGCCGATGCTGCAACTGCGGGCTGGTGCGGGAAGTTAGGGTGTACCAAACCCAGATCCTTACAGGCCTGTAAGGAAATGTAGCAACGGGAGGCGGTCTTCACGACGAAGACCTCTTGCGTCGTGAACCTGCTGCCATGTTGCATGCGACAGGTAACTGCGCCCATGGGTTTCAGGCTCACATTCGCTACGTCACGCAGGCTGCCCCGGCTCACTAGCGATGTCGTATCAACGCCCAGGGCGGCTAGCAGGCCTGGTCCCGCAACGCACACCTGGGCTCCTGTGTCCGGTATCACTCGGATCCTGGCCGATGTCTCCTTCCGTGTGTCGCTGACGGTCACCCAAATACACGGCTGGCTCTGGGCTTTCCCTGCGGCTGCAATTACTATACCGGAGGCTTTCCCCTCCATCGCAGCTGCTTTTTTACTCTTCCTGCACAGGCGACGTAGATGACCGGTCTTGCCGCACCCGTAGCATGTCAGCGTCTCCGCAGGACACATGCCTTTCCTTGGCATGTGTTTGCCCCCACAGTTGCCACAGTGGGGCTTGTGGGGTGGTGGGCGGTTCCCAGCGACCTGTGGCTGGAGATCCTCTTGCGGTGCGCATGGCTGCGGAGTCACCGCCGCCGTTGGCGTTAGCGTCTCACGCCCAAGATTACCGTCCAGACCTGGGGGAGCGGCGTCCTTGTGAGCCGCCTCGAACGCCACACAAACTTACGCAAGGAATCTGTATCCTTGAACGAATCACATTTGCGAAATACCTCCTCTTTTAAAACAACACTCTCCAAACCACTCACTAGCTTACGGAGCAGCATGTACTCAGACAAGCTACTGTCACAATGGGGGCACTTAAAATTCGCAATTCCGCTGCACACTGAGGCAGACCGAAGTAAAGTACTCACTTATGGGCTCGTTGCGTTCCTGGCGAGCGGTGAAGAACCTGCACCAGTCGGCTGCCTGGTTGGTCGCCTGGAGGGCGATGCCACTGACAGAGTCCAAGGCTTCCTTGACGGTCAGTGCCTGCCACTCGGCTGCGGTGAACCTGGCATTCTAAGGAGCGTTGCAGAGGAGGCGTGCAATGGAGGCGGAATGTACAGGACGGCCTCCGTCGGTGCCCACCCATTCAGGTCCAGCCAACACTGCATCGAACGTCTCCACGACCGGAACGCTGCTGTGGACATGTCCATGTCGCACTTCTCAGGGGCTGACGACCGTGAGACTGATGTGGTCTGAGCAGGGCGCGCTGCTAGCTGCTGCTGTAGGGAGACGATGGCGTCGGTTTGCGCCAGGAGCAGCCGGTGAGCCTGCTCGAGTGCTGTCGGCGTCTGTGGCGTCTGTGATCCACCCAACACTCTCCTGTGGGTGGATCTGGGGGTATAGGTGGGTCTTTCTCGTGCACGTCCAGCCATGGTGGGTAGCGTAGGTTTGATCTCTCACTGCGCCATGTACAATATACTTTATTGTGGCATGGTCTACAGTGTACTGCCCCGGCAGTGCGCGGCAGCGCCGACAACGGCTTGCGCGTTGCCGATATGTCGGCCCAACATATCGTACATATCGTACAGAAGCGTAAAGGTCATGGCGCCTAGAAAAGAGATACCAAGGATCAGGAAAGTGGTATCCCAATTGTGTGCACAACTGCGATATCCTACCATTGATCCCTATGGCTCTACTGTTCCAACACGAGCCTGCGTAGATCCTCGAGAGGATCCCACAGACTACGTGACGGCTCCCACGTTCCTTCATCTCCTGAAGGAGGACCTTGTAATTCCGAACAAGATCCTCTGATCTCACCCTACCTACATCGTTACTTCCCGTATGAACAATCGTAACCGTGTTCTTCCGTCCTTGCTCCCTGATGGACCGTCTACAGGAAACCAACCAATAAGGACGATTTGACTCACTTCCTTTCCCACCATGACCTCAGTATTAAGAAAGGTGTAGTTATAGGTTTCTACCTCAGAGCTCTCAGAATTTGTAGCCCTGAATTCTTAGAGGACGAGTTTAGGCACATATAGGAGGTCTTTCAGAAATTAATATATCCAGAGTGCATCATCCACCAGTGCAAGAAAAAGGCACTCAAAATAATGGAAGTGGGGGAACCAACGAAAGATCCAGCTAGGAGGCTTATCCTTCCAGCCAGCAGCATCACCACCACCCTCACCCGGACACTTGGGCGTCGCAACATTCAGGTAGTGGGCCAGTCCAGCAGAACTATCAAAGAGCTCTCTAGAAGGAGTGACAGCCAGGACGAGATGTGGGGAAAAAACGCTGGTGTCTACTGCATACCCTGTGCTGGATGTGATAAAGTATATATCGGCGAGACCTCCCGTGACCTGAAGACCCGGATCCGGGAGCATCGCTACGATTCCCGGAACAACATCACCACCAACGCCTGTGTTATCCACCGGAACACCAACGACCACCTGATGGATTGGGATAATGCAGAGCTTCTTTTTAGTGAACCAGACAGGGTGAGGAGGAAATGCCTGGAAGCGGCCGCCATTCAAAGCTTCAAAACCATTGAGCAGAACAGAGGCATGTTCAACATTGCCCCTCCTATCATCCATCTGTTACCCGCATTTTACAAATGTATGAAATGTCCCCCTTAGTCCACTTCAACAAGCTGTCCGAAATGTCCTCCTTTATCTCCACCAAGTCCCACCCATCCCCATCTCACCCCCCCTCCACCTACCACCCATGATTCCCTGATAACCTCTCCCAGTTCCTTCCCCGTCGGCCTATATGTACTCAGAGTGTTTGCCATATGTCTGTACTTGAAAAAGCTGTGACAAGCAAAACGTCGTACCAATAAAGGTTTCGATCTCACACAGTGTTGATTCTCACATGTCCTATATTGTTGGGTGGTAGTGGACCTTTCAATTTTGTCTCTACAATTCCTATTATGTCTGGTTCTTTTTCCTTCAGGTAATCACTCAGTCCATTCAAGCCTGTTATTAAGCCATCTATATTTGTGTAAGACACCTTTAATTTTCTGCTACCTCCATCCTGTTTTCTGTTTCCCTTCCATTTTTCTCTGCTATGAACCATTTTCTTACTTTCATATCCACTATTCTCTTTGTCTGACTCTGTTCTGTTCTCATTTTTTTCCTTAGCTTCTAGTCTTCTTGTTTAATCATCCTCTCTTTCCTCTTTGTTCATCTCTTTTTATCCATATCTGTTTATATACATCACTTTTTGCTAATTTCCCTTTTTTGTCAAGATATTCTCTGCTGTTGTTTGTGACCTGAATTTAACCTTAATTGGTCTGAACTTATCTGCATTGTATTTCCCTATTCTATATATTTCTTCAATTTCTTACCCTGTTTCTTGTTCATCTTTTTGAACTACTTCTAATATCTTGTTTATCTTTTCCTTCTCCTCTTTTACTCTTGTAGTCCTATTTGGATAATGCTTTTCTTCTATCCCTAATATAATTATACATTTCTTTTTATCCGCTAAGTCTCTTACTATATTCTCCTCCCTCATCACTTTAATAACTGTGTCTTTAGTTTGTTCTTTCATCTGTTGTTTTACTATATCTCTAAATTCAATTTTGTTGTTCTCTTTTCCAACCCTGTACCTCTTTTGCTATGGACTCTCTATTATCTTTATTATTATTCTTTAATTCCTCATTCTCATCATTTACTTCTTTTAACTGTCTTTTTAATTCTTCTATTTCTTTATTTAGGTTTTGGTTCTCCTTCTTTAGTTCTTCCAATTTATCAATTCTTTGTGTAATCTGTGTAAATTGACTGAACCTAACCTCCTACTGTCCATTCATTTTCACTAGTTTTTTCTCTAGTCTTGCTAATCAGAGGAGGTTGTCATCTCCCTCAATCCATGGAAATAATTATCTTCACCTTCCATTGTGCTGCTCTTATCTATATTTCTAATTTTTAAGTTTTTACTAATCTCTTCGATTTCACCTCTATCGTCTGTGCATATTTTGTTGACATTCCTTATGACTTCCAGGGCCAGTTTGTCCCCTTCCTCATTTCCTTCCATTTTCCTGTCCCTCCGTTATGCTGTCCCCCAACCCCTTATTACTGTCCTGTACCATTTCTCTGAATATTCATTTTCTTTTTTTGCCTACCCTGTGGTGGGGGAAAAGAATGCTACCATCAAGTATTTCTACTTGAGTTGTAAAAGGCGAGAAAAAATGGGATGGGATTAGGAGTCCTGCTACCTGTAGCCCCACAGGGCACATTCCTAAAAAAAAAGTAAAGGCATAAGAGGGTCTGGGAGTTTTCCAACCAGTACCCTAAGGTTTGGGTCTTTTAATGTGCATGGATGTGGTACAGATGAGAGTAAAAGGGCAGTATGTTTGTGAGAAGAAAGATGGATGTGCTGGCTTTGAGTGAAACTAAAATGAAAGGGAGGGGCGAGTGTGAGTTTGGTAGTGTAGTTGGAAGGTACTCTGGTGTGAAGATGGGATGAGGGAGAGAAGGGGTGGGTATACTAGAAAGTGAAGAGATAGGCAAGCATGCAGTGGAGTGGAAGGAGGTTTCTTCAAGGTTGATATAGATGAAGGTGAAGCTGGGAAGGGAGATGTGGGTTTTTGCAAGTGCGTATGGGCCTGGTAGTGAGAAGAGTGTAGAGGAAAGGGAGGCTTTTTGGATAAATTTAAATGAGTGCATAGAGGGATTAGGGAGAAATGTCAATGTAGTTATATGGGGAGACCTTAATGCTAGGGTAGGAAACTAACCAATAGGTGGAGTGATTAGGAAGTATGGAGTTCCGGGTAAAAATCGTAGTTGAGAATTGATGGTGGAGATGTGTCTTGAGAGTTGATGATAGCAAATACAGTGTTTAGGAAGAAAGTCAAGCAGAAGTACACATGGGAGAGGATGGTGGATGGAAGGGTGGCAGATAGAGTGTTAATGGACTATATAATGGTGACCAGGAGTATGGTAGGAAGAGTTAAGGATGTACATGTTCTGAGGGGAAAGAGTGGGGGAATATCAGATCATTTTTTGGTGAAAGGTAAATTGAGAGTGGAGAATAGGTGGAGAAAGAGGAAGAAGGCAGAAGGTAGGGAGGTACTTAGAGTGAATTGCTTAAATGAGAAAGAAAAGGAGAATGAGTATAAGAAGAAGCTGAGAGAGGAGTGGGAGGTAGTGTGGGATGGAGTAGAACTAGGAGTGAAGGAGGAATGGGGATGGTTCAAGGAGGGAGTCATAAGGTGTGCAAAGATGGTGTGTGGAACAAGGAGGGTGGGAGGAAATAGAAGGAAGGGTAGTGAGTGGTGGGATGAGGAAGCAACGAAGGGTGTAGAAGAGAAGAAGCAGGCTTTCATAGATCGGCTACAAATTAGGACGAGGGAATCGTATGAGAGGTACAAAGTAAAGAGAAAGGAAGGTAAGCATAAGATAAAGGAAGCAAAGAGGAGAGCAGATGTGAAATGGGGTAAGATTATGACAGAAAATGTTGAAAGCAATAAAAAGATGTTTTGGAAAGAAATTAAAAGAGGAAGAGGGGAGGCGAATCAAGTATAGAAGAAAAAGTAAAAGGTGCAGATGGAGAGATGATAATGGAAGAGAAGGCAGAGTATTTTAGGGATTTGCTAAATGTGAAGGAGGATAGGGAGGAAAAGGTAGTTGCAGTGGGAAGCACTAAGAAAATGAGTGAGGAAAATGGAGGAGAAATAGGGAAAGATTAATGAAAGCAGCTGTTAAGATGATGAGAGCAGGTAAGGCAACTGGGTTGGATGGATGCCATGCAGAATGTCTGAAGAAAGGAGATACAGTTATGGTGGACTGGCTGGTGAGGTTATTTAATGTTTGTTTAAGAGAGGGTAGAGTGCTGGAGGACTGGAGGTGTCCCCCTTACCCTTGTAAAGGGAAAGGGGGACGAGTGTGAGTGTAGTAGTTTCAGAGGGATTAGCTTGTTAAGTGTAGTTGGGAAGGCTTATGGGAGGATCATGATTGAGAGGATTAGGAGAGGAACAGAGGGAGTAATTGGTGAGGATCACTGTGGTTTTAGGACAGGTAGAGGTTGTGTAGATCAGATATTTGTGGTAAGACAGATATGTGAGAAAGCTATAGGAAAAGGTAAGGATGTTTTTTGGGCTTTTATGGATTTGGAAAAGGCTTATGACAGGGTAGACAGGAGGGCACTGTGGGAGATACTGCAGATACTGTATATGGGATAGGAGGAAAGCTGTTAAGAGCAGTCAGGAGTTTTTATGAGAGTAGTAGAGCTTGTGTTAGGATTAGAAATGGAGAGAGTGAATGGTTTGAGGTAATGGTGGGACTTCATCAGGGATGTGTTATGTCACCCTGGCTGTTCAATCTATACATGGATGGGGTGGTGTAAGAGGTGAATGCAAGGGTAGTGAGTAGGGGTTTGGAGATGGTTAAAGAAAATGGAGAAAAGTGGGATATAAGCCAGTTGTTGTTTGCTAACGACACTGCGCTTGTGGCAAGATCAGAGGAGGGATTGAGGAAGTTAGTGACAGAGTTTGAGGTGTGTGAAAGAAGGAAGCTGAAGATAAATGTGGGTAAAATAAGGTGATAAGATGTACAAGGGGAGAGAGTGACAGCAGGCTGTATGTGAGCATTAAGAGAAAAACACTGAAGGAGGTGGATAGTTTTAGATACTTGGGTGTGAATGTGGCAGGAAAGGGAGGAGTGGGGGGTGGAGGTACAATGTAGATTGAGAGAAGCAAGTAAATGCCTTGGTGGATTAAAAAGTGTAATGAGAAATAGACATTTGGGAATGGATGCTAAGAGGAGGTTATATGAAGGAGTGATTGTGCCAACAGCACTGTATGGGGTAGAAACATGGAACATAAGAGAGGAGTTTGAATGTGTTTGAGATTATATGTCTGAGAAGTATGATAGGGGTTACTAGGCTAGAGTGAGAAATGAGGAGGTGAGGAGAACAGGGGTGGAAAGGGAACTGGGAGATAGGGTCGATGAAAGAGTATTAGGATGGTTTGGACACATGGAAAGAATGAGTGAAGAAAGATTGGTAAAAGAGGTGTAGAAGGCAGAGGTGGAAGGAGTGAATATGAGGGGGCGTCCTAGGATGAGATGGCTGGATGGGGTGAAAGGGGCATTACAAAAGAGAGGAATGTCTGTTGAGGAAGGACAGGAAAGGACAGAAGATAGGGGTGAGTGGAGAAGGGTTGTGTATGGATGATGCTGTGATGCATGAGGGGGAGTGGGTGGGGGATGGAGGATTGAGGAAGTATGTACAAGAAATTTGACGCGGCCCGAGAGGATTTCTCCCTGTCTTCTCCTTTTCTGCATGAGGGGACGAAGAGGGGGGGTCGCCGAATTAATGAAGCGGCCTTGCTGTGGATGTGCTGTGTCTTGTGACACTGCTTCTGACCCAGGGCAGTGGACAGGATGCAGGGATGACCTGTCATCCAGGAGGTGCCAAGATGAGAGGGAGGAGGGTGGACGGGAGTGGAATATGTAGGGAGTGGAATGGGTGGGAGTGGTTTCTATGCCTTTTTCTTTTTGGCTACCCTCTATGTAAGGGGAAAGAGCCTTTGGTATATGTATGTATGTAATCCCTCCCCTTCTCCTTTTTCTTCACCTTCCCACTACACCACGAGCTTTTTTCCTTCCTACTAATACAACACAGGTACTCCCTCATCGTTGAGATCCATGAAATTTGAAGTTTTTCCATGAGTTCCAAACTTTGCTGTCACTTTGACTGTCATGTGTGTGTGTGTTTACCTAGTTTTATCTTACAGGAAGGGGAGCTATGCTCATGCTGTCCCGTCTTTGTATCTCACAGTATCTAGTTTGCTCTTAAATTTATGTATGGTTTTTGTACACACTATTGTTTCATCCAATTTGTTCCAGACATCCACCACTTTGTGTGGAAAGCTGTTCTTTTTCTTCCCAACTCAACCTTCTGAAAATCTCTTCCAAGCAAGCTGTAAATAATTTGGGTGAAATTGTATCACCTTGCCATACTCCTTTAATGATCTTGATCTTTTCTGTATTTTTATGTAATTGAATTACTGCAGTACCTTTCACATAAATCTTTTCTAGAACCCTCACGATCTGTTCGTTTGTACCCTACTTGCATAGTGAGGTTAGTATTGCTATTTGTTCTACCGAGTCAAAGACCTCATAATCTACAAAAGCTAAACAAAGGGGTATATAGTATTCTGTCATTCTCTCGATTAGTTGGTTCATCGCCTGCAAATGGTCTATGAGTCAAATATCCACTTCTAAAGCCTGCCTGTTCTCTTGGTTGGTTTCCACCTAAAAATTGACTTGGTCTATTTGTAGGGATCTTGGAGAATATTTTATATACATTTGATAGCAAGCTAATCTGTCAGTAGTTACTAAGATCCCTCTGGTCCCCCTTTTTATGAAGCAAAACCACTATAGTATTGCACTAGGATTCAGGAATGCTTTCTTGGCATGAGCACTGGGTGTACAACCGAGTTAACTTAATATGAATTTCTTTCCCTGCGTCTTTCAAAACATCTATCGATATACTATCTTCCCCAGGAGCTTTCCCTCATTTCACATTTTTCAGGGCAAATTCTACTTTTTCCTTTATAATCTCTGGTACACTACTAATGTCTGCAGATGAAGTTACTGACTCAACTATGGTCTTCGACAAGTAAAGCTCTTGGTAAAATTCTTCTACTCACTTTACCATTCTGTCTCTGGATTTAATTATCTCTCCATTTCTATCTTTCAAACATATCATTTGCTGTCTTCCTCAAGCATGTCTGCACTCAGTCCCTTTAATACTTTTACCTTTCTGAATAGTTTCCTCTATATCATTCATGTTTCTCTTTGTTTTCTCTGATCTCTGCCTTTTGTTGATAAACATGTTAAGTTCTACTCTATTTTGTCTCTCCTTTTAATCTGCATGGTTCTTTTTTTAATTAGGTCACTTGTAGCTTTGAAGTATTTATTTTCTCTATTACTTTTTGTACTTCCTACTTTCTCTGCTGCTTCCTTAATGATATTCAATAAATTCAAATTCATACCTTCAACTCTGTCCTTATTAATTCCTAGAGTTTCGAATCTATTTATAATTTTCTTTTTTAAAACTAATTTATTTCTCTCAACTCTGAAATTTAATTTAGCTGTGCAACCTACCATTCTATGGTAACTAACTATTATCATATTTATGGTTTAAGAATTTCATATGGGAAAGTCTGAGAACTTGTTTCTGTTCTCAGACATTTGGTGGTCTGAAGTTAAAGAGAAATATTGATGGCTTCTGATAAGAACCGTAAAAGACCTAAGCTGAGGTTTCTTGAGAGAAGCATCTGGTACCAGTGCTGAAGGTGCTCTGACATTCAGTTGATGACAACCAGTGTCGTTCGGCAGGGACTCTTACGAGTTCATAAAGGCTTCGAAGCCACGGGACAACTTATACTTTAAGCAAATTCTCAAAATTCCCGATTTATAAACCAAAATTACATTATAGGTTTAATAAAATAAAGAGGGGGGAGTTTAATTGTATCTTAACCACTTCACTCCAGGCCAAAATCTCGCGGGCAGCATTAGCTGCCAGACATACGATGTTGCGTCATAATAATCACATCTTAAAAAATAGTCACCGCTTATATCGATCGTTCTCTCTTTCACCCATGAATTTTGATAACCATAGAAAATGTGATGAAGCCAGTTTAGAGAGTATGTCAGTTACGCAGGGACAACTACAATAAATACAATCAAGACGCCGATATGGCAGCCTCACGTATCCACTTGCTCCTCATGCCGCCTACGTAGGCGGCACCGTATGGAAGAGGATTAAAGTTACGATAGTGTGGTACGCAGTTTCAGGAAAGGTTCCTGAATCAAAATTAAACAAGCCTTGAGGGAAATCACCATAACTTAAGGTAAACAATGCAATTCCCTAACAATAATTACCACACTATTTTGAATTTATTTATGACCATAACATTGTGTATATGTATGTATGTACTCCAAACTTCCAGATGCATGACTCATCTCCCATCTCCTTCCCCACATTAGCATTAGAGTCCCCTATTACCAACATGTTCTTACCTTTTTCTTGATCCATTACCTGACTTAAATCATCATAGGACTCAATTTCATCATCTGAAATCTGTGAAGTTGGTGCACAAACCTGAACTATTTTTAGTGTACCTTTTACACAGTCTAATCACAATCCAAGCTACCCTGTCTGATACATTACTGAATTTAACTACATTACCAACAACTTCTCTGTTTTATCAAGAATCCTACTCCACTAGCTCTTTCTTTTTCCTTACCTCTATAGTAGAACAGGTGGTGACTATCTTGTAACTGTATCAGCTTTTCTTCTGCTCTTTGGACTTTTCTCAGTCACGTGATGTCCCACTTGATGTTGTCTAGTTCTTCCATTAAACTCTCCAGCCTGTGGTTTTCTGAGAGGATTCTTATGTTGTAAGTATAGATCTTCATTTTCTTCATGCTATTCATTGTGCAAGAATTGGATCTGCTTGGACAGTGATCGTTCACATTAGGTGGCACACTGCCCGTAATCACACAAGGCAATGAGATTGGACTTTTAGGAGACGATGATCCAACAGGAACATTCAGTTTTCCTTTGGTTGTGCAATGCTTTTTTGCTATAAAGGAATTTTGGCAGTAATCTCACCTTCCTGACAAGTGGTTTCCGGTGATATATTTCTCTGGTGTCACCTTATTCATTATATTCGGTGGAGCCATATATATATATATATATATATATATATATATATATATATATATATATATATATATATATATATATATATATATATATATATAGGGTGCCTAATGGTCCTAGCCACTATTATGACTGTACCCCATATATCTATGAGGAATTTCCTTGTTCACCATTAGGGACGTGCCAGTTACCAGTGGGTCCTGCAACTGTGTGTGCAAGCTGCTCCTTGTCTCATCTTTCTTACAAAGCTTGTTCAATATGGGTGACCCTACAGAGATTTCCTCTCTATCGACACAGCTTTTGTAGTCATTAAGATTCTTAAGCTTATCCACCACGTCAAGGTGTCAACTCTTGGATAGGAGCACATCAATCACTCTCGAGTAAAAGCTTAAAAGGTTTGACACACAACAGGGACAAAATATTGCTGGTTCCAACTTTAGATTGAGTCAGGGAGGAAAAATAGTGATCTTCGTCGTGATGCAACAACAGTGACACGAATCAACACATTAGATTTGCCTATCAAAGCTAGATTAAAATATCTTGCAAATGGAATAGATAGGAGGAAAACAAAGCTATTCAGGGTCACAGCAGAGCCAAAACATCACTGATTTCAACTTTTGAAGAAAGGAAGGTAAGAAAAATAGTGGCCTTCATCTCCGAAGCTGCTTACAGAAATACAAAAAGATCAAATTTAATTTCTAGTTTTGCTTACATCACAAACCGTTGTCTTTTATTGTTATATCCACACTAACAATGAATGATTTTGATAGGTTCACACCCAAAAAGGTAAGTCCATTAGAAAAACTAATCAATATAGTACAGAAAATAATTTTGAAAAAGAAGAAAAGTCTAAAGTTGGATACTGCTATGGAGACAAGTTAAATTCTTATGGAATTGGAAAGATTTAGAGACTTAATTTCCCCATATGAAGCTAGATTACATGATCTGGAGAATAAACTTGAGAAGGAAATGGAAACAAACCTGGCTCAAAAAACAAAGATTGATAAATTGAGAAGGGAGAATCAAACTCTGATGAGAGAAAAAACACCATGGAGGAAAAAGAGGATAGGCCAACAACAAATGAAGATAGGAGAAATAGAATAACCTTTAAAGATATCAATAAGCAACAGAAGAGAGACAGCCTGGAAGAAGGAATAGTCAAGGTTATAGAAAAAAAAAAAATAGAATATTTCATCAGAGATGTTGCAGACAAATCTAAATGTGTCTTCCTCTTTGGATGCCAAGAAGAATACAACACCTCTTGAAGTTATGTCAAGAAAAAGAAATGCAAATTATTAAGGAAAATACATCAGCAACTCTAGGGAAGGACTTAAATGTAACAGACCAGATTGTTAGTGTGTATAGGTTAGGCAAGTATAAGAGTAATTATGCAGGTCTAATAAAAATAATGTTCAAGTCACAACCCATGGCAAAAGAAGTAATCAGCAAGTCTTGGAAGTTAGCATGAGAAGAGAGGTTGAAAAAATATTTGGATTAGGAAAGATGCTGATGAAAATGAACAAGCAAAGACACGGAAGCTCTTAGTTGAAGTCCAAGCCAAAATGATAGGAAGACCAAAGACAAAGAGAGAGAGAGAGAGAGAGAGAGAGAGAGAGAGAGAGAGAGAGAGAGAGAGAGAGAGAGAGAGAGAGAGAGAGAGAGAGAGTTCTCAATCAGGGAAGGAAATGGTTTCTAAGAAAACAAGAAAGCAGTATTGCAAAGTAAGCACTACAAGGAAACTTAGAATAGCATATGCTAATGATGGTTTACTATCAGCTAAGTTGGAGATACATGACTACTTAAGGATAAATGAGCCTGATATATTGTGCCTAGTAGAGACTAAACTTCCAAAAAATGTTAATATACAGTTGGGAAACAACAGATACACCTCCTGGAGAAGAGACAGAGAAGATAAAAAGGGTGGAGTAATGTTTGTGGTGAGAAGAAACATAAAGGTGGAAGAAGCAAATCTGAGTGGAGGCAGGGTTGAAGCAATTCACCTAAAGATCAGTACTAAAGGACACAATAAATGAGACTTCATGGTGGCATATGTTCCCTCCAAGACAAGAGCTTATGATGAAACTGAATATCAAGTAGCAACATAGTCCTTATTGGAAATTTTAATTGTGATGGCAGCAACCGGGAGGAATGGGAAGCTAGTAGCAAAGCAGATTCCTGGGGAAATGCCCTGCTGAGTATAGCAATGGAGAACACAATGACCCAGTGGGTAAAGGAAGTGACCCGGGTAAGAGGAGATGACACTCCCACAATATTAAATATGTTACTAATCAAAGAGCTAGACATCATAAGCTCCTTGAACTACCTTTGCCAAATAGGAAAAAGTGACCATGTTACAAATAAATTTCAGCAGGAGGATGAAGAAATAGACCCAAGGAATGAATCACACAGGCAAGGGAGACTCAATTTTAGGAAAATAGATTACTTAGGATTGAGAAAATTCTTTGAAGAAACAAAATGGGAGGAATTCATGAATACCACAGGAATAAGGAGTAAATGGGAAAACTTTCTTGAAATTTACAACCTAGGAATGAACAAACATGTCCCAAAGACTAGAAAAGGGAAGAATCAAAAACAGGATTGGTTTAACAAAAAATGTGAGACTGCAAAAAAGGCCAGGGATGTGGCTTCAGGAAAATGGAGAAAGAAAAGAAGCAAAAGTGTGAAAGGGCCTTTGTACATATGTACTATCTCTAATAACCATGGATTTCCAATGTTTACAAATATATTATGTTCACAAGTTCAAAGTTAAGAAAACTAATAATAAAAAAGGGATTAATATAATAATTAACATTTGGTTTTAAAATTATTGGCCTTCTATTGGTTTAAAAGTGTGTGTGTTACTTACCATCCTGCATATGAAAAGAGGCCTTGGTAGAAAGCTGTACAGATGTCTGCTACATTCCAGTTTGTATTCTTGAAAGGCTCACTGTAGTTCTTCGTGTTACCTGTGCACATGTGGTAAGTTCCTGCACTGATGATGATGATGAGTGCAAAGACTTTAGTCACTGTGAACACACCTTGCACTTTGGCAGCCAATTTTACATTGGTACAGTTGATCCACGTAAGGAAACCTAAAAACATGAGGAAGGCTAAGAATAGTAATTTTGGTTCTGAGTTTTGCATATCTTTCTGATGTGAATGATCTTACGCCGACCATAAATACCACTGATTGGGGATGAACGTGTTCATGGATTTCCAAATGGTTTTATCTCGAAAAGGTGGATCTTGATTATGATATAAACAAAGAGAAAGAAGCGGGTGTGAATATGAGCATAATATTACATAGAATAATATAGACACTAATTAATTATATGCCTGGAGGGTTGGGAATCAAAATTAATTTCACTCACGCATTCCCTGTGGCGACTAGAAGAGAAGACAGGGGCGAGAATCCGCAACCGCATTGTTCACTCCGGGAATGGAGGAGTGGCAATGAGTGTCGGAATCCTTAATACCTTTACGGCACGTTTCACACGTATCGACTTTTCGCCGTGCGCAGTCCACGACACGACTTCGTGCTCTCAAATGATCATAGGTGTCTATGGACGCTTTCACACGCCACGACCACGACCATGTGTGGAAGCGTCCATATACACCCATGTCGTGTCGTGGACGGCGCATGGCAAAAAGTCGATACGTGTAAAACGAGCTTTCCTATTGTGCCATGTCAATAACACCAATTTCTTGCAACTTTTCATGCGTCCGATGACATAGAGAGCAGTCTGCCCTGCTCGCAAAGACACGTCACCTCTTACCATTACAATGAACAACCAAAGACGCATTTTTATCATACTTCTAAAATAATTAAGGACTCATTCTTACTCGCGTCTGGGTTCCCTGTTGGTTGGAGGACTGGAATCATCCTCAACGAGATTTGGTCTCTCTTCTAAGGTTTACGGGGCTGTCACCCGACCTAAACTTTGTGGCGGTGCAGAACACAAACATGAAACAGGAGTATTTGTTGACGTCCCAGTGTTGACCCAGCGACGCATCCTCTAACTCTATTTCTGCAATATTCGGGACTTGCACTCAAACTTCCTCAATGAAACGTCTCCTCTTTCTCCCTTTCCTCTTCTCCACCGAAACTCAGGTGACCAGCATAGCGGTCAGCGACGTATCTCTTACATTCCCTACTCTATTTTCCAATTCAAAGCTGGTTCTTGTGCAGATGGGCGTGATTATCTTGCTGTTTTCAATATTCTTAAGCTTCAATATTCCAAACTTTAGACCGGCTTCAAGTATGTTTTCATTTCCCCCAAAAAAGTACTCACGTGTAGTATACCTCTCACTTAATTCCAAAGACTACTCAGAAAAATTCCTCTAACGTCTTCGAAGGAACACATTCCTCTCCGTTTTCTGAAATATTATCTATTGTAGAACATTTCAATATTCACAAAAAAAATCTCCTTTCACTGACAGTTGATAAAATAACCTTCAATATTCCCATAATAAATTATTTGGAATGGTTAGTTCAATGCTCTACCTGTATTCCAGGCCGTCTTGGAAATAGACCAATAATCCGAATTATTTTATTTTTTAACCCAACCTGACCTGAATATTAAGAGGGCTTATGGCCGGGATGAATTAACTCCTATTGTTCTTAAAAACTGATCCTCTATGCTATCTCCATGAACAAAGACATGGACAGGGAGGCAAATATAATGAAAGAATCTACCAAAATATACACCATGACGGAGCCTTTACAGACACCTTGCATAAAGTAGGAGCTCTACCGCAAACAACAGCGCACATATTGTGAAGCAAACGACCCCTCTTGGATGAAGTAGGAGCTCTGTTATGAACATGCACGCGCATACTGTGAGGCAACAAACGACGCAAGGCTGTGAGATCAACAATAAACACTACGTGAGAATGCATCCCTCTACTTCATTCAAAGAACTCGAGGATGCTAATAAACAACATAATGTATCATAACTGACTCTCAATATTGGAGAGAAACTTCCTGATCCCTTCTCTTTGCGTGATGATGAGTTGGTACATATTTCAAAACTACCGGGCCTAACATGAAAGCATACAAGTCCTTAGTTGCTTATGATTACTTTGTTGCCGTTCATGTGCATAGGTGGACTATGGGGGGGCTTAGCCCCCTAAAAATTTTCAGTAGCCCTCTCAAACTCATATACTCGTATTTTTCTTGTACATTGTAAAAATAAAAATGTTACTTTGCAGTTCGGTGCAAACAAATGTGTCATGTTCCATAAAGCGTCACTGACACAAAGAGACGCGAATATAGCGCCATAAGCCACATTCCAGTACGAACCATATGTGCTCGTCATCCTTATGAAACCTATTGACAATTCAACCAATTAGTAGGTTATCTTAAATTAAGAATTAAGATTTAAACGTGAATTAGGCTTTTTCTCATGTGAGTGTCCCAGTTGCAGGAGGACTTACTAACCAGTGGCGGAGGAGTACATGACTCAGGCACTTCTGTCCGAGGTCGGAGGTCGCCATGAATGATGACGCGAAGTAGCGTCCGCATTATTATAGGTGTTATCCTTTTTTTTTTTTTTTTTTTTTTTTAGATAACTAGAAATTGATCATTTGTAAGCCTTCTTCACACATAAATAAAGAGGTGAATAGAATGTATGAAGCCAGGCAAATAAGGGTAGGTTAGGTTTATATCTTTTAATAAAGTGACGCTTGTCGCTGGCACTGTGTTGTGCTTCTTTACATAAATCTAAGAGACGTGGGTAGGAGCGTCTCTCTGACTCCCTCACTCGTGCCCCGCACATATCCCATATACTATATAGCCTACAGCAGACTAAGGTAAATTGTATATTTTTATATAATGTAAATTAAACAGTTTTGCACCTCACAGTTTCATACGGATTTATCAGCGATATTCATTTCAGTGTCGTTTTCGTTTTTGTTTAATTTCTATTAATATATAACTTTGATAGTCATTACGTGCACCCGAGCACTTGTATTTCTTATAAGCCTGTCTCTTTTTAGCAATACTTTTTCATTTTCTTTATCAAGCCGCTTTGGGCGAGCCTGGTTTGGGGGGCATTTGTCCTTAAATGGGATGTAAATATGAATCATCTTATTAAGCGTATTTTGAAACATTTCCCACATCTGATCTACAGGTCTTTCGTTTAATTTTGCCTCCCAATCTGTAAGCTGAGTTTTAATGAAATCAGGTATTTTAGAAACACAATTATCTATTCTAAAATTTGTTAGCAGTTTGAATCTAAGTTGTGATCGCTATTTGCAATAGTTTCACCGACTCTACATCGGTTATCATGCTTTCGTGGTTAGTGATCAAGAGATCGAGTAAATTTCCATGTCTCGTGGGTTCTTTTACATGCCGAACCAAGTAATTGTCGCAGAGAAAATCTATCAAGCTACTACCTATATGGCCATTTTCTAGGGCAGTGGTTCCCAAACTGTGGGTAAATTACCCCAGGGGGGTGGTAAGAAATTTCCGGGGGTAATGGTGGGGTGACAATATATTTATATATATATATATATATATATATATATATATATATATATATATATATATATACATATATATATATATATATATATATATACAAAATAAAATAAAATAAAAATCAAGAAAACATTGCGGTACCCGGCATTAGGATTAAGGTTAACTCAGTACGTATAGTTGTAAAACTAGAATCTAGGGTCATCCAATCGATGTCAGTAAAATTGAAGTCACCCATTATCAATAAGTCCCGGTTGCAGAAACTAGACAGTTCTTAAAACATCAGTTTGTCATCTACTATGATAACGTCTTTGGCCTATATATTACACCTACATTAATTTTTTTTTCCCATTTGTTAGGGTTAATTCTAACCACAAACTATCATATGCACCCTGTTTCACTTTCTCTAAAACACACGCCTTCACGCCGTAAACACCTCCGTCGCTTTCGTCGTCGTCGCGGAACCAAGAAGAGGATTTATGACGAAAAAAGGAAACCTGGTTTGTATTGTAGGGGTGGGGAGTGATCCTGAGTGTCCGAAATTATATCTCTGCAGTGCTAGTCAATTGTATTAACACGGAATTAGCACAAATTAAAGAAAACAACGATCCGAATGCCAATCACGAACCAGAGCCATCTGGCGTCAGTCTGTCGAACCGCGATGTAAACAAACATTCCCGAAACACGTGTATCAATAACGACAAAGAAGATTTTCCAGGATTTAGTAAGTATGAAAGCAGGAACTTAAGTCGATTATTAAAGATAGAGAGGGATATGAGCAAAAATAGGATATGGTGGGAGATTGAAATTATGGACTTAAGAAAGGATATCATTGGAATAATGGACTGCTTACCACAAGCAAATCACGAAATTTCTTTTCTAAGAAAAACCAACTTGGATCTTACAAACGAGATTAAAGAAATAAAAAGGGATATAAATGAGCTGAAGAGTGATAACGAAAAGAAGAGAATTAATGATAACAATAGTGAAAACTTAAAGAAAGAGGTGAACAATAAAATACAAGAAATTACGGAAAAAATCGAAGAGAACCTAGGTGAGGAAAGTATCCAGAAAATTAAGAAGTGGAAGGAAAAGATTGAAAATAAGGAAACTGCTTTCAAAGAAATAGTCAAGCAGCAAATGCAGGATAATGCAAAAGACACAATTATCCAAGTGATTAATGAAAAAGCTCATTGGGTGAGAGATACAGTAGATAGGAAAAAATGTATTGTGGTATATGGACTAAAAGAAAAACAGGGATTGGCGAGGTACATGAGAGAAAAAGAGACAGTAGAAATCCTAAATGAAATTCAGGGGGAGACCGAGAAGCAGGCAAAGACCTGGACGAAACATATAGAATCGCTCGCCATTCTAAGGATAGAAATCGACCTCTGAAGATAAAATTAAGGTCACAGATGGTAGTAGAAGACATATTTGAAAAAGTAGGCAACTTGGCAAGGAGTGAAAAGTACAATAAGATATGGATAAAAAGAGAAATGAATACTGAGGAATTAGAAAAAGAAAAGTCACTAAAAGAAGGAAAGGAAAAAAAAACTCGATGAGAACGGAGACAGAAAGCAAGGAATTCCATTGGAGAGTAATCGACATGAGATTGAGGAAATGGCACACCAAAACGAAAAAAAAAAAGAAAAAAAAATATGGAAGAAGAAAATTAAAAGTGGCCTATACTAACATTGACGGATTAATTTCAGGTCTGAACGAACTCAATGATTACCTGCTAGAAGAAAAACCAGATATAATGGGATTGTAGAGACTAAACTAAGAGGTGAAATACCATCCATCGATATTGGACAAGGCCAATATAATTACTGGATAAAAAACAGGGACAAGAAACAGGGAGGAGGAATCATGTTCTTAGCCAAGAAAGATTTAAACGTGACAAAAATTGCGGAGGGCAAAGGTAATGTTGAACTGATCATGATAAAAGTTGAAGGCAAGAATATGAAAAGTAGAAAGTTTGTGGTGACTTATGTGCCCCCAAAAACGAACGCTTGGAAACAGGACGAACATACAAAAATGCTAGAAGATACAAGGAAATCACTAAATGAGATACTAATGGGCAGGGGTAATCTGGTAATTATGGGGGACTTCAATTGCAAAGAAATTTGTTGGGATAACATGACAGTGCGAGGAGACGACTTGTGGGGTAATGTACTGCTGGGCATGACCATAGAATACACTATGGCCCAATGGGTCAGCGAAAACACCAGATACAGAAGCAATGAAGAGCCGTCGAAACTAGATTTAAAATTTACAACAGAACCTGAAATTGTGGACAAAATCCATTACAAGACACCTATTGGAAAGAGTGACCATATACTCATCGAAACTGTACTAAAGGAAGAAATAGACATGGAGAGAAATGAAAAGCATAGGAAAGGAAGATTTATGTACAACAAAACGGACTTTGCAAAACTAAAGATATTCTTCCGGAATGCACACTGGGAAAAATTCTATATGGAAGAGACACAAGTGGATGAGAAATGGAATATCTTAGTGGAAAATTACAATGAAGGGGTAAACAGGCATGTACCAAGACAAAAGCGAGAGAGTACATCAAATGTTGGTTCAACAAAAGATGCAGTGAGGCAAAAGACAGAAGGGACAAAGCTTGGAAAAGGTGGAGAAAAGATAAAAAAAACCTAGTAAATGGCAAATTTATATAAACTATAGAAATGAGTATGTTAATGTGAGAAGAAAGGAGAAAAGGAACCATGAAAAGGATATTATAGATAAATGCAAAGATCAACCCAAGCTATTCTATCGATATGTGAATGGTAAACTTAAAAACAAACAGGAAATGGTGAAACTACGCCAAGGAAAATAGAATACACAGAAGAATTAGAAATGGCCGAAGTCATGAACAATCACTTATCTGTCTTCACCAGAGAGAAAATACAAAATTGGGACAAAGATAATAACAAGCAATCTCCCCACATGAGTGAGTTTACAACAACACAAAAAGAAATATCAGAACACCTATCAAAACTTGACGTCAGAAAATCATATGGCCCAGATGGAATGGGACCTTTCGCAGTAAGCAAATTGATACCAGACACCGCCAGATTTTGTAATTCTTGCCGGAAATAAATACTTTTTTGGGCAAGTTTTATAAGCTTACAGAGGTGTATCGTTGTACATTATTGTGTCTGAAATTTAAGTAAATTAATTTCATGATTGCAAACGGCATATAGCATTGTTTGAGCCTCTATTTATAATCACAGATGATATTCGTAAAACAGCCTATAATTGTATCAAGCCAAGCAATTTGTCATTTTCTACCGACTTCAATGGACGTATACTGATATATACTTTCATTTGAATGCACCAAGCAATAGGCAAATCCATGTAATGTATCGAAAATATAATTTTGCATCGAAGACTTAATTTTTTCGGTACGATAAACTTTGTCTTTCTCTTATTTTTTCTTGAATCTGACGTGCAGTTTGCCACGGCACACGTAAAATTAGTCATATTTGTTTGAAAATAGCTCCCAGCAGATCTAAGAGGCTATTCTTTACAAAAATGTCGTTAACTTCGTACGTCCGCCACCACTGCTGTTATTTTCTATCTCACTGATTATCTTCATATACAGGACGTGACAGTGATATCCATTATTTTTCAACACTCTCAGATAAAATACACAAACCGAAATCAACATCCTCTTATTTTTACTGCTCATAGTTACTTCAGTAAAAATAATTACCTATTTTTAGTTTTACCTTATAATTAAATTAACAAAGCCTTATCATACACCAGTAAGTAAAACTTATAACATTATGAGTCATGTTTTTCATTTTAAATACATCTATGCAGCAATTTTTGTATCTTTTTTTAAATATCGGTTTCCAAATTAGCTAAGTCACCCCTTTGCCTCGTGAAATCCGAGACAATTGAAAATTCTAGCGCTAATAGGAATCTACGAGCCTGACTGCGAGAGGTCCCATTGCAAATTGGATTCTAAAGGAATGCAAAGAACTAACAGACAAAATACACAACATAATAAATAGCTCACTCAAAGAAGGAAAGATACCTAAAGGCTGGAAAAATGCTAACATTGTACCAATAAAAAAAGGAAACAAGGAAGAACCCACCAATTATAGGCCAGTATCACTAACAAGCACTATAGCCAAAATTTGTGAGAAAGTCATCAAGAATAGATGGGTTCAGACAAGGAGGATCATGCACCATAAACTTAATATGCTTCTACTCAAGACTAATAGACATAGTGCAAGAAAGAAATGGATGGGCTGATTGTGCCTTCCTAGACGTGCAAAAAGCTTCTGGCAAAGTACCACACAGAAAATTACTAAAAAAAAAAAAAAAAAAACTGGAACACATAGAAGGAATAAAAGGGAACCTACTAAAATGGATGGAGGACTTCCTGATTGGTAGAAAGATGAGAGCAGTGCTCCGAGAAAAATATTCAGATAGGAAAGAGGTAATCAGTGCAGTACCGCAAGGATCTGTATTGGCACCAATAATGTTTGCTATTCATGTGAATGACATGGACGAGGATGTGAAATGTTACATGAGCTTCTTTGCAGACGACGCCAAACTGTTAAGGAAAGTAGAAACTGATAAGGACTGTGAACCACTGCAGGAAGACCTGAATAAGGTACGGAACTGGAGTAAGAAATGGGAAGTGGACTTTAATACTAAGAAGTGTAGCATAATGGAGTTTGGAAAAAAGCAAAAACAGAATATCAGGAAAATATACAATTGAAACCAAGGAGGTAAAGAAGGCAGGATCCGAAAAAGATTTGGGGGTAATTATCACAGACTTGTCCTATGATAAACAGATTAACAAAATTGTCGGGGAGGCTTACAACTTGCTAAGATCAATAAAAGTGGCATTTGCATACTTGGACGAAGACATGATAAAAAATATATATATATATTGGTTACATTGATAAGGCCTAGACTAGAGTATGCGGCGACATTGTGGTCACCCAGTACCAAAAAGAATATAAAGAAAATAGAAAGAATCCAGAGAGCAGCAACAAAAATGGCATCTGCACTTGCAAACCTATCATATGAGGAGAGATTGGCTAAACTGGAGTTACCGACGCTAGAGCAAAGAAGAGAGAGAGGTGACCTACTGACCATCTACATAATCATGAAAGGCACAGAGATACTCGATAGAGAGGACTTACTAAACTGGGACAAGAAAAACACAAGAGGACATGGAAAGAAAATAAAATAACATAGTTACAGAAGAGAACTGAAGAAAAACAGTTTTCCACATGGAGTGGTGGATACTTGGAACAAACTGGATAATGAAATAGTATGCGCAAAAAACATTCATGAGTTTAAAAGCAAACTAGACACTGCGAGATACAAAGGCGGGATTCCACGAGTATAGCTCCCCTCCCCGCAAAATACAACTAGATAAATACAGGCATAAATATTGCTTTTAACGTACAACAGAACACCCCCCACCTTTCTTGTGGTTTCTATCCTGATGAAAGTGTTTAAATCCCGCAATATTAAATTCAGCTTCAAACTCTCCACCACTTAACCGTGTCTCGGTTATCCCTTTCATTATATCATATCGAGATTTTCGCTTTTGACATACGCCTGTGTTTCTTGAAATTTGTTCCTAATACTACGAACATTAAAGTACATGGTTTTAAGAAACTCGTGATTATTTCATTTTGACACGTTTTGAATTTCAACATTATGCCTTACATTATAATTTTGTTCTTTATTGACACCTTGCTTTCTGTTGATATTTGGTCCTTCACTGACATTCAATGCCTCATAGACATTTGCCCCATCACGGACATCTGGTCGCTCACGGTCATCCGATATCTTATCACCTTGCTTCCCTACGTCACCGCGTTCCACACCGGCATCCCGTCGTTCATTGACATTCTGAGTCGGTACTCCATGTTCACACAACCTTCACCAGCCATTTCGCTCCTCCTCTGGGAATACAAACGGCAAAGAGGAAGTATAAATCAAAAAAAGAAACAAGAGCGGTCACTAAATAAACTAAATAAACGAAGCTTACTCTGCTTACCTTATACTATTACTCCTACCTTTGGAGTACAGTAACAGAAAACTGTTTTGATTCTAAATTAATAGAACACTACACTTTATCTTGTACCTGTAACTGTATAGCGTTATACGTATACAGTTACATAAACACAACACAATCACTATTCGGTCGGAGTTTTCCCTTTTGGCATACGAAGGCAACGAAGATTTTTTTTCCAACCTTGAGATTTGTACAATCAACAGCTGAACAACTGTGTGTCCTTTTTTCGAATTAAAAATGTAAAGCAAATCGCAAAAAGGTTCCGTAAATCTAGAATGATCGCTGTCACAACATCACGGCGAATGTTTTGCCAGTTACACCACGTGCGCGCAGGTTTATATATGTAAACATTGCAAGGGTATAGGTACGACATTTCGCTTGTTACAGCTTTATCAAATGCATAGTAGTAGTGATAAAATTTATTATTTTTATAAGACTTGTCGGCAACAGCCAATTTCACACAAAGAGTCATGAACAGATTACGAGTAAAAACACGCAAAGAAAGAAGGACAGAGGCAAAGATGGAAACACGTGCAGAGCCTGAGATAAAGATAGAAAAACCGAACAGAGAATGAGGCAAGGCCGGAGACACGAGCAGAGACAGAAAAACGAACAGAAAATGAGGCAAGTCTGGAGAAAGAGAAACGGGCAGAGAAAGAGGCACCACGGAGTGAGACAGTCATGGTCAGAGACTGGGACACGGATGGAGACAGAAACAGACATAAAAACTGCCAAAGGCGCGGATAGAAACATGGACAGTGACAGATACAGACAAATAAAGATTCATAAGCTAAGACACAGACGGATATAGAGACACGGATGGATACAGAAACACACACAGAGGCAGGACAAAAACAGAAACACGGACGGAGAAAGAAACACAGACACGAAAAGAGGTAGTAATAGAATCAAATACGAGGACAGAGACATGAGCAGATACAAAGACAAAAAATACATACAGAGACAGACACGGACAGAGAAATGGAAAGAAACAGACACGGGCAGAGAAACGGAGACAGGCACGGACAGAGACAGAAATTTTAACAGAGAGACATGGACAAAAATAGAGAACATGTTTGAAATACGAGTAAAGACACGGAAAGACAGAGACACAGATGAGGACAAAGACATGGCCATGTACAGGGGCTTGGACAGAGAGACAGAGACAAGGTAAGGAGCAGGAAATGAGAGAGACTCGGATGGAGAATGAAACACGAATAGCGGCTCGCATTGAAACAAGAACAAAAAACAGACATGGAAAGAGGCATGGACAAAGACATGAAAAGAAACAGACAGATTAGCAGACAAACATGGAGAGAGAGGGGGGAGAGAAAGAATGAGAGAGAAATACAGAGGCGTGGATAGGCACGGGGAGAAAAAGGACACAGCCACAGAAAGGACACGGGCACAGAGACGACAAGTGGTAGAAACACGGGTAGAGGCAGAGGCATGATCAGAGAGAAGGAAAGAAACAAATAAACGAACTGAAAGGAAAAAAAAAACACGGACAGAGACAGAGACGTGGAGAGACAGACACAAAGACCGAACAGACACCCAGAGATAGAGACAGACAAATACACAGACAACAACAGAGACGGTGGCGGCGCCAGGGGGGGGGGGGCTTGGGGGGGCTTTAGCCCCCCTAAATAGTGGCCAGCCCCCCCCATTAGCCCCCCCAACTGAAATGAGCAAATTGAAAATTTAAAACACTCATTGAAATAATTTTATTAAGTGGAATTTTTAATTGCCAGGGCTAAAGATTTGTCAGCCATCAGTGCTAGCCCTACCATTAACCCCCTCCCCTTCTGAAATGAGGATGATATATGTGTATTATCATATTACTATTAGCCCCCCAAAAAATTTGCTCAGCCCCCCCCCCCCTTAGCCTCCCCAGCTAAAAATTCCTGGCGCCGCCGCTGAACAGAGACACGGAAAGACACAATATTTCGTATACACAATGCATACGTATTCAGTTATGCGCATTGCATTTCCATTTGTTCTTACTGAAGCATTATAATCAACTGATCACACGTACCTACAGAATACACAAGCTTCCCCTCAGTAAATTCACACAGACTCGACATGCACATGAGTCACCCAGCAAGGAATCAAAACAGTAGACTAACTTACATATGATTCCAGCTGCAATGAGCCGTAGGGATGTGTCCGGGACTTCGCAGTTTGGGAACAACGGTTGAAGAATATAATTGGCAAAGGTGAGTGCAATGATGGTATTTCCAGTGGGCATAATGATCACCAAAGCTACCCATAAGTACAGGAATGCTGGGAGAGGTCCAAAGGCCTCGCGGATGTAGGCATAGTCGCCTCCACTTCGTGGAACCATGGTACCTGTACATCAAGATGGTCAGTATTCATTCTCACACCGGTGATGATTGATGATTGATGATTGATGATTGATGATGATGATGATGATGATGATGATGATGATGATGATGATGATGATGATGATGATGATGATGATGATGATGATGATGATGATGATGATGATGATGATGATGATGATGATGATGATGATGGTGATGATGATGGTGATGATGGTGATGATGATGGTGATTATTGCGGAGGTGGTGGTAATGATGATGATAATAATAATGGTAATAATGATGATAATAATAATAAATTAACTTGTCTAAGATCAACGCTCAACTTTTTTATTTCCACTTTTCCTGACTACCGATTGGGAGTCAATGCAAACGTCCGCATGGGCGGTGACTGCGTAAGTTTTAACCATTCAGTATTTTACGGAATTCCGTGACATTCGTGTGATGCAGAGCAGGGGTTCCCAACCTGGGGGGTATAGGTAGCCCCAGTGGTACATTTGCACTTTTCAGGGTTCACATTAGGTCTGAAAGAATAACCACTACTGTACAATAGGCGATGTTGAAATTTCCATTCTGATTGCATACTGTGTGTGTGTTTTTATTCCTCATTTTAGTAGTCAAATATTTTACTAAAGGTATAGGAAGAGTAGGGTGAATATAATTTATTTTTCACTATTTTGAAACTTCCCTAGGCACCTGTCCCTGTATATACCGACTGAGACAGTGATCGTTCTGTTGAAGTCTATTACCACCACTCATCACCCTTCCAGTGATCGTTATATATAATTATAAATATATAATATATATATATATATATATATATATGTGTGTGTGTGTGTGTGTGTGTGTGTGTGTGTGTGTGTGTGTGTGTGTGACAGTGTGTGATGGATCAAAATATTTCATAGATTACCAAAGTTTAGTTTACTGAAGTTATTAGTAAAGAGAGAGAGAACGAGAGAGAGAGAGAGAGAGAGAGAGAGAGAGAGAGAGAGAGAGAGAGAGAGAGAGAGAGAGAGAGAGAGAGAGAGAGAGAGAGAGAGAGAACGAGAGGGAGAGAGAGAACGAGAGGGAGAGAGCGAGAGAGAGAGAGAACGAGAGAGGGAGAGAGAGAACGAGAGATAGAGAACGAGAGAGATAGAGAACGAGAGAGAGAGAGAACGAGAGAGAGAGAACGAGAGAGAGAGAGCGAGAGAGAGAGAGAGAAAACGAAAGAGAGAGAGAGAGAGAGAGAGAGAGAGAGAGAGAGAGAGAGAGAGAGAGAGAGAGAGAGAGAGAGAGAGAGTGATCGTTATATATGATTATCAAAAATATGTATGTGATGGATCAAAATATTTCATAGATTACCCGAATTTTGTTTACTGGTGTTATCACTATTAAAATTCTTATGCAGTTTACATATAGAAATTTCAAAATAAAATAATATCAAAAATCAAAATATCAACTCCATCGTTTTTTTTTTTTTTTTTTCTTAATCTTTGAGGGTACACGAAAGTCTATAAACATACCAAATTGTCGGGAACTCCTGATCTAGTCATTAGGCATTTTATTTGTTTATTTGTGTAATTATATGTTTACAATTTGAGACTAGTCTGCACTCAAAGAAGAAATCTCATCACCTGATATCTACTATCCTTTCTTTCAATAATTTGCCTTAAATTTTTACTACTTTGATATCTACTCTTTTGACGCGATACCGTCGCCCTAATTATCGGCGAAAATACATCACTGCAAATATCTGCTGGAATTTGGTGAACCCATTTTCGTTAGGTTTGAAATTAAAAATGGAGAGGGTAAACAGTAATATTTCCCCTTCCATTATACACTCTATACATTCAGCAACATAAATAATGGCGGTAGCTCTTAGTTTAATGGAATACAGTACGTGTATCTGTCACCAGGAACAAATTCATAAACCTGACTCGGCAGAAGCCTGGGGGCCCTGCAAAGTTAGGAGTCCTCTCTCTCTCTCTCGTTCTCTCGCTCTCTCCTCTCTCTCTCTCTCGTTCTCTCCTCTCTCTCTCTCGTTCTCTCTGTCTCTCTCTCTCTCGTTCTCTCTCTCTCTTTCTCGTTCTCTCTCTCTCGTTCTCTCTCTCTCTCTCGTTCTCTCTCTCTCTCTCTCTCGTTCTCTCTCTTCCTTTTCTAATACAAAAATATTCATGGAATTCTTCAAGAGACCTTCGAAATGGATATAGGTCTATGTATCAACCTAGTACTTCCGATGGTTAGTTGACTCGGGTATGGGTCACTTGGTTTTGTCAAGTTGTAGAGGAATGATTGAGGTATTAGTATTTTATGGTCCTAATGTTGAGTGTAGTGTAATTGTTGTTTGAGGGGCGAATAAGAGAATAGATGGTTGTTCCGGGGAGTTTTGTAGACCGGGCTTTCTAATAGTATATGTTGTACTGTGAGGGGAACTCCGCATTGGCAGGTATGATGTTCGTTTATTTTCATGAACTGGATATGTACGAGGCAAGGTCTTGATCTTCAACATGCAGTGCCGTTTGAAAACATCGGTTACACTGACGAGAGGACTGCCGTGGGCGAATGTGGGGCTTGATTGTTTTTAGGTGGTTTGTTGAATGTTGTTTACATCGTCTTTTCCACATGTATAGCACATTGTATCATGCTATAATGGGGAGGTATAATATTCCGTTTGTGTGAATGGTCATTTGCAGTCTCGGAAGAAAGGTGGTGGAATGTAGTTGTGTCTCGAAGGTAGTCGTTTGCCATATGAATCAATTTAGGTCAGTGGTTGATGTGGCCAGATGATAACAGTACTTAGATAAGAATAGAAATGGTGTGTGTTGGAGGAGGATACTTTTTGTATTTTTCCCATATTTTGGGGGTTTCAATAGTGATTCTTGATACTAGGGCTGAATCAAATACTATTATAATTACGATTTAATTGTATTTAAATATTTTCTAATTATTTGTATTTGTATTTATATTTGCGACACTGCTTCTGACCCAGGGCAGTGGACAATATGCAGGGATGACCCGTCATCCAGGAGGTGCCAAGATAAGAGGGTGGGAGGAGGGTGGAGGGGAGTGGAATATGTAGGGAATGGAATGGGTGGGAGTGGTTTCTATGACTTTTTCTTTTTGGCTACCCCCCGTGTAAGGGGGAAAAATCTTTGGTATATGTATGTATGTATTTATACTTTGGCACCCAGAAGAAGAAAAATAAATTTATATTTGCAGTCGTATTTCAAGAGGATTAGTTTATCAGGGCAAGCATCTTCAGAGAGACAGACAGAAAAAGAGACAGAGAGAGCTAGGGAGAGAGACAGACTGACAGACATATAGAGACGGACAGAGATTGCGAGATAGAGAGAGACAGGGAAAGAGACAAGGAGAGAAAGAGAGACAAAGAGTGAAGGAAAAAGGCAGACAGAGAGGCAATCAGAGATAGTGGGAGACATACAGAGACGATTACAGAAATAGGTAATGAGGCAAGGAGAGAAACAGACAAAAAGACAGAATGAGGGAGAGAGGCAGAAAGAGAGACAGAGGCAGACTGACAGAAACAAAGGGAGGCAGAGAGATAAAGACAGAGAAAGACATATACAGAAATAGTGGCAGGCAGAGGGAGAGGAGAGACAGAGACAAGTAAACAGACAGACAGAGATAGAAAGAGACGGAGAGAGAAAGAGACACAGGAAGGGAGATGGGTAGATACAGACAGACATACATAGACAGAAAAAAATAGATATAGCGAGACAGAGACAGGGATAGGCAGACACAGAGTGAGGGAGAAAGAGGCAAAGAGAGAAAGACAGACAGCGAGACAGAGTGAGGGAGAAAGACAGAGAGTGAGATTAAAACTACTGTTTGCATTCCAACCCTGTCAGTTACAGCCTTAAGTTGGCATCGATGAAGACAAAACCAGCATAAGTACAAAATGACCTCGTCTTTTGGTGCCTACATGCCCCGGGTAATTGATAGCAAATCCATCAACAAACAACACTGCAGTGGTCAAGACTGAGCTTGAAATGTACCTAGAGAAAGGTGTTGTGCCTTTTGTTGTTTACCCACTGAAGTATTGGTGTGAGACACAAAACTTTGAAATCCTGAGGCACCTTGCCAAGAGTATTCTAGTCTGCTGTGCAACGAATGCACCTTGTGCGGCCAGTGGTTACCAAAGCTGGCAGTTTTCACGCTCTTGACCAAGCTCAGAAACCTTCTAAGCATTTATGACAATAAAATGCAACTGTAATATATATATATATATATATATATATATATATATATATATATATATATATATATATATATATATATATATGTGATGTAAGCGGAATAGGAAACACAGGAGTCTTAGTCTTGAGTTTATTCCTGACTAGTTTCGCAGGTATGCTTTTTCAAAGGAATATGTGTACAAACGGGCTGTGGGCATTATATACATGGGGTGGACCTCACCACCTCTCCGAGTTGCCATAGTTGGTGGCGAATGTGAACATCACATTGTGGTTCACGTAACAATGAAGACATTTTTACAATTAAATATGATAACACTAATACCAAAGAAATTATTAATAGAAAATGTAACAATAGTAGTGAAAACGATGAAGATAAATATTTAATAATATTAACAATAATAACAAAATTGATAGTAGCAATACAGGAAATAATAACAATAAAATAAAATAAAAGTAATAATAAAAAACTATAATAAAAATAAAAATGATAATACTAATAACCAAGAAATAGTTATTAATAGTAATTATGACAATAATAGTGAAAACAATGATAATAAAAACGAAAACTTAAATAAAATTTAAATAGTAACAATAATAATAACAATAATAATGATCATGAAAGTAATAATAATAAAGATGGTAATAATAAAAATAAAAATAAAAATGTAATGATAAAATTATAAATATAATGATAGAAATAATAAATAATAGTTATAATAACAATGATAATAATGATAATAGTGTTGAAAATGAATAGTAACAAATAGCATTAAAAGAATAAATCATGATAAAAAGTTGGGGCAAGGTAGCATGGAGGAACTTCAGAGTGAAAGGAAGAAAGCTGGGGAGGGTAGGCCGAAGTGGGAAAAAGGTATCTACTTAGGGTCGGGTGGTCTGGGAAGCCATTCTTGGAGGGCAAGTGTCGCGGTAGATTTTGTCCATTTCGAGTCACCAGTTCTCTTGTTTGTGTTTTTGTGGTTGGCAATGTAAAGTGATTCAATTATTTTCCGTTGTTTCTTGTGTAGTCCTTTAGCTAGAATGGTGGAACCCTCCCAGTTAGGCAAATGTCCCTCTGTGTCAATGTGGTTAACTAGAGCGTTGGTTTCTCGGTGGTGTCTAATGTCCGCTTTGTGTTCCTTGAGTCTGTTGTTAAGTCCTCTGTATGTCTCTCCGTAGTATGCACAGTCACATCCTTTGCAGGGAATTTTGTAAACGATGCTATTGTCACGGTTCGTCTTGGTTCTGTTGGTGGTCAAGTGTCCTATTTTCTTCCCTGTGTCATTTACTATGATGAGTCCTGTCTGTCTCAACGTTTTGGAAAGCATGTGAGAGAGGCCAGAGTTAGGAACCACAAGGTATCGTAAATTTGTCCTCTCTTCACATCCTTTCCTCTGTCTGATTTTAATGGCTTTCCGTAGTGACGTCCCTAACATGCCCTCTGGGTACCTTAGGTTCCTGAACGCAGCGGTTACGTATTCAATTTCCTCTTGTAAATACTCTTCGCTGCATATTCTAAGAGCCCTAAGGTAAAACCCAATGATAACCCCTGATTTGGTCTTCTCGTCGTGTGCGCTAAAATAGTGGATGAAGTCGTCTTTGTTTGTCGGTTTACGGTATACCTTGAACCTAGCGCTGCTGTCCGATCTGATGACGACAGCGTCTAGGAAAGGTAGGGAACCGTTGGTCTCTTCCTCTACTGTGAATTTAATTCTTTTGTCCACGTTGTTCAGTTGTTCCAGTATGTTTCTTGTGTCGTTTGTTTTGTGTGAAATGAAGACACAAGAAACATACTGGAACAACTGAACAACGTGGACAAAAGAATTAAATTCACAGTAGAGGAAGAGACCAACGGTTCCCTACCTTTCCTAGACGCTGTCGTCATCAGATCGGACAGCAGCGCTAGGTTCAAGGTATACCGTAAACCGACAAACAAAGACGACTTCATCCACTATTTTAGCGCACACGACGAGAAGACCAAATCAGGGGTTATCATTGGGTTTTACCTTAGGGCTCTTAGAATATGCAGCGAAGAGTATTTACAAGAGGAAATTGAATACGTAACCGCTGCGTTCAGGAACCTAAGGTACCCAGAGGGCATGTTAGGGACGTCACTACGGAAAGCCATTAAAATCAGACAGAGGAAAGGATGTGAAGAGAGGACAAATTTACGATACCTTGTGGTTCCTAACTCTGGCCTCTCTCACATGCTTTCCAAAACGTCGAGACAGACAGGACTCATCATAGTAAATGACACAGGGAAGAAAATAGGACACTTGACCACCAACAGAACCAAGACGAACCGTGACAATAGCATCGTTTACAAAATTCCCTGCAAAGGATGTGACTGTGCATACTACGGAGAGACATACAGAGGACTTAACAACAGACTCAAGGAACACAAAGCGGACATTAGACACCACCGAGAAACCAACGCTCTAGTTAACCACATTGACACAGAGGGACATTTGCCTAACTGGGAGGGTTCCACCATTCTAGCTAAAGGACTACACAAGAAACAACGGAAAATAATTGAATCACTTTACATTGCCAACCACAAAAACACAAACAAGAGAACTGGTGACTCGAAATGGACAAAATCTACCGCGACACTTGCCCTCCAAGAATGGCTTCCCAGACCACCCGACCCTAAGTAGATACCTTTTTCCCACTTCGGCCTACCCTCCCCAGCTTTCTTCCTTTCACTCTGAAGTTCCTCCATGCTACCTTGCCCCAACTTTTTATCATGATTTATTCTTTTAATGCTATTTGTTACTATTTATTTTCAACACTATTATCATTATTATCATTGTTATTATAACTATTATTTATTATTTCTATCATTATATTTATAATTTTATCATTACATTTTTATTTTTATTATTACCATCTTTATTATTATTACGTTCATTATCATTATTATTGTTATTATTATTGTTACTATTTAAATATTTATTTAATTTTTCGTTTTTATTATCATTGTTTTCACTATTATTGTCATAATTACTATTAATAACTATTTCTTGGTTATTAGTATTATCATTTTTATTTTTATTATAGTTTTTTATTATTACTTTTATTTTATTTTATTGTTATTATTTCCTGTATTGCTACTATCAATTTTGTTATTATTGTTAATATTATTAAATATTTATCTTCATCGTTTTCACTACTATTGTTACATTTTCTATTAATAATTTCTTTGGTATTAGTGTTATCATATTTAATTGTAAAAATGTCTTCATTGTTACGTGAACCACAATGTGATGTTCACATTCGCCACCAACTATGGCAACTCGGAGAGGTGGTGAGGTCCACCCCATGTATATAATGCCCACAGCCCGTTTGTACACATATTCCTTTGAAAAAGCATACCTGCGAAACTAGTCAGGAATAAACTCAAGACTAAGACTCCTGTGTTTCCTATTCCGCTTACATCAACCTGTCAGAATGTCTCAATATATATATATATATATATATATATATATATACACACACACATGTAAACTTGAATTAAAAAATGTGTTTGTATTTTAAATTATTTCAGAAGTATTTGTATCTATTTTTGGAATCGGGAGCAAAATATTTGTAGTATTGTATTTTCAATCATGACATGAAAAAGTATTTATATTTGTGTTCTTAATTATAACGTGAAATGTGTATGAATTTCACACCAAAAAAATCAGTATTTGATCCAACCCTGGTTGAAACATAGGTTTGCCCTAAGTGTCGACGTGCTTGATACATAATGCGCGGTGGGTAGGAGAAGGGATTTCTTTGGGTGCAGCCAGTCGTCTACTTACGATCATTTGACTTATACATTTTCTAGTTACGATGGGTTTTGGCGACTAGGGAGAAAAAAAGAAGAATCCCCTAGATTCTAATTTCACGGGGTGGCGCACATAAGTGCCTGTGTGAGTGTGTATTTACCTAGTTGTATTTTACGGGAAGGGGAGCTATGCTCGTGGTATCCCGTCTTTATATCTCATTTTATCTAAACTATTTTTAAAAAGGAGGTACAGTGATGGTGGCCTGGCTGGTGAGGTTATTTAATGTTTGCTGGAGAGAGGGTAGAGTGCCAGAGGACTGGAGGAGTGCCTGTATAGTTCTACTTTACAAGGGAAAGGGGGACAAGTGTGAATGTAGTAGTTTCAGAGGGAAGCTTGTTAAGTGTAGTTGGGAAGGCTTATGGGAGGATCTTGATTGAGAGGATTAGGAGAGGAACAGAGGGAGTAATTGGTGAGGAACAGTGTGGATTTAGGACGGGTAGAGGTTGTGTAGATCAGATCTTTGTGGTAAGACAGATATGTGAGAAAGCTATAGGAAAGGGGAAGGATGTTTTTTGGGCTTTTATGGATCTGGAAAAGGCTTAGGATAGGGTAGACAGAAAGGCACTGTGGGAGGTTATGCAGATATTCGGGGTAGGAGGAAAGCTTCTAGGAGCTGTCAAGAGTTTTTATGAGAGTAGTAGAGCTTGTGTCAGGATTAGAAATGGAGAGAGTGAGTGGTTCGAGGTAAAGGTGGGACTTCGTCAAGGATGCGTTATGTCGCCCTGGCTGTTCAACTTATACATGGATGGGGTAGTGCGAGAGGTAAATGCAAGGGTAGTGGGTCAGGGATTGGAGATGGTTAAAGAAAATGGAGAAAAGTGGGAGGTGAGCCAGCTGTTGTTTGCGGACGACACTGCGCTTGTGGTAGGATCAGAGGAGGGACTGAGGAAGTTGGTGACAGAGTTTGGGAGAGTATGTGATAGAAGAAAGCTAAAGATAAATGTGGATAAAAGTAAGGTGATGAGATGTACAAGGGGTGAAAGTGGCAGTAGACTGGAAGTGAGCATTAAGGGAGAGCGACTGGAGGAAGTGGATAGTTTTAGATACTTGGGTGCAAATGTGGCAGGAAAAGGTGGAGTGAAGGTGGAGGTAGAATGTAGAGTGAGAGAAGTGAGTAAATGCCTTGGTGGATTGAAGAGTGTAGTGAGGAATAGACATTTGGGAATGGATGCTAAGAGGAGACTGTATGAAGGAGTGATTGTGCCAACAGCACTGTATGGGGCAGAAACATGGAACATAAGAGAGGAAGAGAGAAGGAGTTTGAATGTGTTTGAGATGAGGTGTCTGAGAAGTATGATGGGGGTTACTAGGCTAGATAGAGTGAGAAATGAGGAGGTAAGGAGGAGCACAGGGGTGGAAAAGGAGCTGGGAGATAGGGTTGATGAAAGAATATTAGGATGGTTTGGACACATGGAAAGAATGAGTGAAGAAAGACTAGTAAAAGAGGTATGGAAGGTAGATGTGGAGGGAGTGAACATGAGGGGACGTCCTAGGATGAGGTGGATGGATGGGGTGAAGGGGGCTTTGGGGAAGAGGGGAATGTCTGTTGAGGAAGGACGGGAGAGGACAGAAGACAGGGGTGAGTGGAGAATGGTTGTATATGGATGATGTTGTGATGCATGAGGTGGAATGGGTGGGGGGATGGGGGATGATGTATGTGTGAGCAAAATTTGACGCAGCCCGAAGGGATTTCTCCCTGTCTTCTCCTTTTATGCATGGGGGGACGGAGAGGGGGGGTCGCCGATTTAATGAAGCGGCCTTGCTGTGGATGTGCTGTGTCTTGCGACACTGCTTCTGACCCAGGGCAGTGGACAAGGTGCAGGGATGACCCGTCATCCAGGGGGTGCTACGATAAGAGGGAGGGTGGAGGGGTGTGGAGTGTATTCAGGGATGGAATGGGTGGGAATGACTTTATGCCTTTTCCTTTTTGGCTACCTCCCTTGTAAGGGATAAAAAGCCTTGGTATATGTATGTATGTTTTTGCACACACTACTTTCTCATCTAACTTGTTCCAAATGTCTATTACTCTGTGAGGAAACCTATTCTTTTTCAGATCTCTTCTATAGCCGTCTTTCTTGATTTTCTTTCCGTTTCCTCTTGTATTTCTTCCATCCCATTTTATTAGATCCGTGTGTGTGTGTGTGTGTGTGTGTGTGTGTGTGTGTGTGTGTGTGATTCACCATGGTCTTTGGATCACGTGTTGGGCTCGTGATCAACAGCTATTTACCTCCTGGAGGAGATCTCAGAGCTCGTATATGACCGATCTATGGGTAATGCTGTGACCTTACACGCGCACACACACCCAACTCCCCGCCCACGAATTAGAGTAACGACTCGCAGCGCAGCGATACTGAAATTATTTCAGCCCTGGGCGGGATTCGAACCCGGACCTCCGAAGTGGCAGCCGGGAACTCTACCAACTGCGCCACGGGTTGTGTACGTGAGTTTTGGTGTGTGTGTGTGTGTGTGTGTGTGTGTGTGTGTGTGTGTGTGTGTGTGTGTGTGTGTGTGTGTGTGTGTGTTCCCATATTCAATAGTCCAAATTATGATGATTCCTGTATTGTATTCGCGGCGCGGCCGAGCCGACGGCACCTACCGCCACCATCCCAGTCTTAAAACGCCCATTATCGACTTGGGAGCGTTTTGATTTAGTGATGGGTTTTCCGGAACCTAAACACATCGTAAGTCGAGACGCGTCTCTTACATTAAGGCTGCGCCTGATCCAATGGGTATATGGACTGGGGGATTCACTTCTCTAGTTTAGGAGGAGAGTGGTTTGATGGAGCTTATTGGGGTGGAGAAGTGTGTGAAAGTGATGTAGTCCATTACATCTTCTGTGGCTTCTCCTAAAGAACTGTCTTTTCTTGGGTTGGTATGGTGCTGGGGTAGGTGAAGGAGAGGGTAAAAAGGTTTGTGGGATCTTCACAAAGGTAAGGGGATGAGTTAGGAGTTCTTGTGGGACAGGCGAGGGGAGTGTAGGAGTTTATGTAGGTGGTCTCTCTTGGTGTGATATTTTGGATGGAACTACTGGGAAGGGGGTTGTCCGACGGACTGTTATGTTTCTGAATAAGGCTTGTCTTTGGGTTTTTCTGAAACTGATACGTTCCGAGTCTGAGATTTGTCTTTTATTATGTTGTACAGTTTGAGGATAATGCAGGATGATCTTGGTTGCAGTTTGTACAATTGGCTGGTTTTCTGCATGGGGTCACATGTACGGGGGATGAACAATGTACACATACGCCTTCTGGGCAACAGCGTCGTTGTCTGGTGTGTCCAAAGCGCTGGCAGTTGAAACAGAGGCGTAGGTGTAGATGATGTCTCCAATTCACATCTTAGGTAACGTGCGGCTAGATAGGTCAGAATAATAGTCTCCAATGAGAACTATTTTGAAGAGAGGCAAGGAATTGCGTGGGACTGAATTATAAAAGTGGAAGTACAGATAACTCGATGCACCCAATGATTGATTCATAATCTAATTCCAATACACTTGTTCACAACTCTGAATAAAATAATCCATTTATCTTATTAAAATTCATTACAGTCAATAAATATTAAAATTTTCCTTCTGCCTCTAATAGGCTTCTTCCCGAAGCAAAAGAATATCAAGTACACGGATGATCAGGAAAACTGGATCAGGTTCTTTACAATATGAAATTACTTACCCAGTTCGGCGTAGCAGAGTGCGCCAACCATCGAGAAGAGCCCAGAGATTATCCATATAATGAGCGCCATACCGACGCTCCCAGAATACTTTAATACTCCAACTGGCGACACGAAGATTCCGGACCCAATTATGATGCCTACAATGATGCCTATACCGTCCAAAAGACCAAGTTCCACCTTCAATTTCACCCCTTTCGTGTTCTGCTCACTGCAGTCATCATCGTTGCCATCGCCGTTAGCAGCTATAGCTGCCGAATGGTCAGGCTGGAGGGGGGCAGTCTCCGGAGCCCCTTCGGTAGTGGTAGCCATTGGGGGCGATGAGTATCAAATGTTGTTCACTGATTTGTCACCACACGGCGCTATCGGTCACATGAGCACGGACTTATCGAACGTAAAATGTAAACTTAATTTTCCAACACAACACAATATGTACAATCACAAGTTGCCTTTTCGGAATCTTCAGTGTATCTTTTTTTTTTTTTTTTTTTTTTTTTTTTTGCTATATTACACGCTAGAATCTTGAAACACTGATTACAGAACTTCCGAACTTCTACAGCTCAGTTGTTCAGTTCGTAGGGGTTAGGCAACTAAAGATTTCTCGTGTTTCTTGGAAATTTATCACATGATCAAACTCGTTTAAATGCACACATGTGGCTTTGCAAGGATTGTTCAATAATTCCGACCTCCCTTGCTGACACTGCGGTGACGTTTGATCCATACATGTATCCGGGAGGTGAACACCGTAGCCTCAAGTGTAATACTGCCGCAGCTGCAATAGGCACGCAAGTGCTGAAAGAAACCAAGCAGAAGTATAGCAATATTCACTCACACTGAAAACGTGTCTGTGGTTGGCAATGGCCAGGACAAGTTTAGATCTTATGCAACGACACCACAAACTGCATGGGTTTTGGGACTTCATTGTTTTCTTACATCGAGTCGTCAAAATCTGCAACACTCTCCGACCATGGTGTGATTAACAGATGAATATAAATAGGTAGCCGCGGTTGCGGTTTGACAACGAAAAGGACATGATTGAGTGTCAAGAATTATGTCATTTAACATCCAACTCCATGGTGATCGTTGAATAAAAACATCCACATTTCTGGAAACCAAGTTAATGGCGCCTGGAGCCAAACACATTTTTTTTTTTTTTTTTTTTTTTACGCTACAGACATCAGCAGAAACGTCAATAGGTTGTAGTGAGCAGCACAGACCAAAATGCTCCGAGTAGATGTGACCTAAGCCGTCACTTTTGCCCTATGCGTTTGGACAGTTGGTGCACTTAACGTCATTACAGGTAGTCTGAGAAAGCGCGGGATTCGAACCCGCGACTAAAAGAAAGCAAGATCCACACATTTCAAAGTAACTGTTAATGCGTGGGACTAGTATCCACCCTACAACATGGGACCTATTTTGAATTTTATGTTTACATTATTTTAACTTAAACTAGAAACATACTACCAAATACTAAAACAAAGAGATAAAAAAGCAAACAAATTTTTTAGCGTATCAATTGGTTGATAAATAATAGAATAAAGAAATATAAGAAATATGACAAACAAAACAATTGAATAAGAACAAACAAGAATACATACATATATATATATATACCAAAGGCTTTTTCCCCCTTACAAGGGAGGTAGCCAAAAAACAAAGGTATAAAATCCACTCCCACCCATTCCATCCCCACATACTCCACTCCCATTCACCACTCTTCCCTCCCTCTTATCTTTGCTCCTCCTAGAAGACGGGTCATCCTTGCATTTCGTCCACTGACCTGGATCAGAAGCAATGTAGCAAGACGCCAACTCATCCACAGCAAGGCCACTTCATTTCATCGGCGACCCCCTCTCCCTCCGTCCCCTCATGCAGAAAAAGAGAAGACGGGGAGAAATCCCTTCGGGCAGCGTCAATTTATTTCTCATACTCCCTCATCTCCCATCTCCCGCCCACTCCCTTTGATGCACAACAGCATCATCCATACACAACCACTCTTCATTCAACCCCATCTTCTGACTTCTCCTGCCCTTCCTCAACAGACATTCTCCTCTTTCCCAGTGCCCCTTTTACTCCATCCATCCATCTCATACTTGGTCGCCCCCTCATGTTCACTTCTTCCACCTCTGCCTTCCACACCTTTTATCAATCTTTCTTCACTCATTTTTCCGTGTGTCCAAACCATCCCAATACTCATTCATTAACCCTATCTCCCAACTCACTTTCCACCCCTGTTCTCAAAGGATTACAAAGGCGGAGCATGCCGACAGGAGACCTTTTGGTACATATCTAGGTCGGATGCGAAAAAATCATAATTAATAAATAAAAACTATAATAATGTAAATAACAAATAAAATACATAAATAGATGCATATGTATAGTTAAATAATAAACAAACAGGTAAATAGTAAATGATAATAAATTGACATACAGTATAACTAATAGTAAATGAAAATCAAACAGACAAATGATAACAAAACAAAAATAAATAATATAAAATAAACTATAATCATTACAGTATCTTGCTTAGGTGTTTATCTAAATGATTCTTAAAGCTTCGAACTGAACTACATTGCACTACCTGTGCAGCAAGTTTATTCCATTCATTAACTACACGGTTGGCAAAATTGTTTCTACCTACTTCCAAATTGAATCTATTTCCGGACAGTTTGAGACCATTGTTTCTTGTCTGATTCTCATTCAATGTGAAAATTTGGTCACTTTTGATGTCAATTCCCTTTAGAATTTTAAAGAGCTGTATCAAGTCACCTCTGAGTCTACGCTTTTTTAGGGAAAACGGATTCATATATTTTAGTCGATTTTCGTATGATCTATTTTTTATATTTGGAATCAGTTTTGTGGCTCCCCGTTGTACTTTTTCCAGTCTGTCAATGTCTTTAATGAGATTCGGTGACCATTCGGAAACAGCATATTCCAAATGTGGACGAACTAACGATTTATATAGTTTGTTAATGAGTGATGGAATTTTGACGGTCCTAGGACTAGGACCAAAACGTCGGGAATTAAACTTCCCACTTTGAGTCTGGTGTTTACGCTTCTCTGCTTACATACATACATCTATATATACATCTATATATATATATATATATATATACATATATATATACACATATATATACATTTATATACATATATATATACATATATAAATATATACATATATATACATATATATACACATATATACATATATATACACATATATATACATATATATACATATATATACATATGCATATATATATACATATATATACATTCAACAAAAACCCACTGTGTTGGATAAGAAGAAATGAAATAAAATTAATTCCATATATTTCGATCACGGACTGTGATCCTCTTCAGTGGAATACAGAAAGGTAGAGCAAATGGCATGTCTTATATACAATAAAAATAAGGGACAAGGGTAGGACTCAGGTAGCATCTAGTACTTTGCGGGGCAGGTCACCCGCCTTCACCAACGATGGTAACAATTTGTTGACTGCCCAGGTGGTGATGCAGTCAGGTGACCACTGTCCATATGACATATTAAAATTTGGAAATTTGTTAATCAGGGATGATTCTATTATTTTTCTTTTAAAACTGCATTTTGAATTAAAGATAATCTTTGCCTCATTCCAATCCATATGATGGCCTTCCTTGTCTACATGTTGGAAGACAGCGGAATTATGTTGTGCGTATTTAATTGAATTTTTATGTTCTTTCATCCTAGTATATAAATCTCTACCTGTTTGTCCCCAATATACATTGTTACAATCAGAGCAAGGGAGTTTATACACACCTTGATGTGTATAAACATCAGTAAGAACTTCAGTTGGGACAAAAACTGTATTAAATTGCCTTATAATAGATCCTTAAATGACATTTCTCAATTTCTTCCACAGGAAGATATTAAAATTGTTTTTAGTTATCCCAATAATTTGTTTAAGAAAATAGTCAATGTACATCAAAGACCTAGAGAAGAAATACATCAAGGTGTGTATAAACTCCCTTGCTCTGATTGTAACAATGTATATTGGGGACAAACAGGTAGAGATTTATATACTAGGATGAAAGAACATAAAAATTCAATTAAATACGCACAACATAATTCCGCTGTCTTCCA